>NC_134792.1:29660643-29670643 GCF_046742065.1 Oratosquilla oratoria
GTTCAGATACATAGACGATGTTGTGTGTTTCTGGCCTAATATAAGAACATAAGAACATAAGAAATAAAGGGGACTGCAAAAGACCATAAGGCCTACACT
The DNA here is from genome assembly GCF_046742065.1 of Oratosquilla oratoria. Lineage (NCBI taxonomy): Eukaryota > Metazoa > Arthropoda > Malacostraca > Stomatopoda > Squillidae > Oratosquilla > Oratosquilla oratoria. The sequence goes on from NC_134792.1 coordinate 29,660,743, forward strand.
AGGCAGCTCCGTATCCGTCACCACCTGTCATCCCCATCCATAAAGTTGTCTAATCGTTTTTTAAAACAATTGATGGTTTCAGCGCTTACTACATGGTTACTAAGTTTATTCCATTCATCGACCACCTATTAGTAAACCAATTTTTGCCTATTTCCTTCTTAAATCTAAATTTGTCCAGTTTATACCCATTACTGCGAGTCCTGCCCTGTTGTTTTATTATGATGACCTTGTTTGCATCACCCTTGTCATAGCCTTTGATCCACTTGAACACTTCTATTAGATCACCCCGCACTCTGCGTCTTTCCAGAGAGTGTAAGTTTAGGTGCCTAAGCCTCTCTTCGTAAGGCAAATTTCCGAGTCCTTGTATCATTTTGGTCATTCTTCTCTGTACTGATTCTAGTGAATTTATGTCCATTCTGTAGGACGGAGACCAAAACTGTACCGCATAGTCAAGGATGGGTCTAACTATCGCTAGATAGAGTTTAATAATTACCTCTGCACTTCTATTCGTTACCGTCCTAGCAATGAAGCCTAATGCCCTGTTAGCTTTATTTCTGGCGCTAATGCACTGCTTCCTGGTTTTAAGGTCCGGACTCACCAGAACTCCCAAGTCCCTCTCACACTCAGATTTGTCTAAAAACGTGTTATCTAAGCTGTATCTATTTTCGGGGTTGTGTAGCCCTACGTTTAACACGCTACACTTAGAGATATTGAAGTTCATTTGCCATTTCACCGACCATGTTAACAGTTTATTTAGATCATCCTGCAGAATCTGGGCGTCGTCTCCTGACCTAATTAGGCGTCCAATTTTAGTGTCGTCCGCAAACTTACTAACATCACTATTTAACCCATCGTCTAAGTCGTTTATATATATAATGAACAACAAGGGACCCAAAACCGAGCCCTGGGGGACCCCGCTAGTAACATTGCCCCACCTAGATTTTATTCCATTTATGGTGACCCGCTGTTTTCTGTTACTAATCCAAGCTCTAATCCATTCTAACACTTTTCCTCCTATGCCATGGGCTTTGATTTTATTTAGTAGTCTCTGGTGTGGCACTTTGTCGAACGCTTTGCTAAAGTCAAGGTAAATAACATCGTAATAACCTATCTATTGACGATTTCCTTATTAATCTAAATTCACCGGTACCCTCCATTAACTTCACTCTTGAAATAGAAAATAACAACAGTTTCCTCTTTTTAGATGTTGAAATAATTAGAGATAATGGTATTCTTAAAATAAAAAGTATAGAAAACCTAACAATATTCCTGTCTATGTCCATTTTTATTCCAATCACCATATCAATGTAAAAAGATCAGTTTTTATTTCCATGTACTTGAGAGCTTACAGGATTTCAGATCCTGAATTTATTTATGACAAAATTAGAACTATCCGGAATATTGGGGAAAAGTTAAGATATCCCACTCATATTCTTAATCAATGTCACAATACCGCCAAGAAACGCTTTTACAAAACTTGCAAGCAAGAACAAGGAAATCATAAACAACTTAATACACTTGTTCTTCCTTTTCATGAAAATTTTCTTAGTATTGTCAACCTACTCAAAAAATTGGATTCAAAGTACCTTTAAATATGACCACACCATTAAGAAAACTTTAATCAAGAACAGTCCTCCCAACAACAACGATGTGGTCTATGAAATTCCTTGCCACGATTGTAACAAATTTCATATTGGACAAACAGGAAAAACTTGGAAACAAGGATTTCCCAACATAAATATAGTGTGAGATCTGCCCAGGAAAATAATGCGTTATTTCAACATAAAGCATTATACAACCATCATTTGGCAACAATTTAAGCCAAAGGAAAAAGCCTACAAGAAAGAAATATAATAGAATCCCGCTTAATGTCAGGCACGTTTGATAAAAACATACACTTAAGCTATGGTCATTTTAAATGTGATAAATTGGTAACCCAAATGGTCACCAAGATCTTTACGCCAGATTGAGCCTTAAGTGTTGGTCAGGTCGATAGAGTTAAGGTCATCCCCCCATCTCGGATTGTATTGTCTCCCCCTTCCCCTTCCTCACCCCCCCCCCCACCCTATGGTTGCCACCTGATACATTTAAACACAACTCTGTATCTCTGTCATTTAGTCTGAAGATGTAATATACGAAAGTACTTACTGTCTACAAGTTTCCCTTCTCCTGTGATTATTTTGCATTTTCGTATCACGGTGATATGATTGCCTGCATATATATATATATATATATATATATATATATATGTATATATATAAATATATATATATATATATATGTATATATAATATATATATGTGTATATATAATATATATATGTGTATATATAAATATATATATATATATATATATATATATATATATATATGTGTGTGTGTGTGTGTGTGTGTGTGTGTGTGTGTGTGTGTGTGTGTGTGTGTGTGTGTGTGTGTGTGTGTGTGTGTGTGTGTATTCGTATGCAGCTGTTGACCTTGTGAAAACTCTCATTAATCCCTATATAATGCTCCCAAATCCCCACATACATATCTCATCATGCCTGCAACTTTATCAAGCCTGATTAACCCACCGTAATGAGGCACAAAGTCTGTTATGCCCACCCCCTGGGGGAAAGTCAGGTCCTGCAGTCGACCATAAAGGTCGAGCTCGTCTACGATATGGAATGCGTATCACACTTATGGTGTGGCTCGATGAACCTCGTCCTTCTAGACAGAGTCTCATACTCTCTGTCTTCTACTGAAGATAATCTTGAACAAAGTCTATAAAGAGTTCTGAGAGAGTCAAGAGGAATCTTTGCCCTTCATTTCACTTCCCCCCTTCAGGCTACGCGCCCCTTCTACCTAACCCCCCTTCTCCCCTCCTAACCCCTCCCTTCCCCCCATGGGGAGTTTGTTTAGGGCCAAAGTTGCTAAAATGATTCTTTGCTTCTCCCCTACACACTAATCCCATCAGACTAGTGAGGACAATTAAGTTTAATTATACTACACACAAGTTCCCCCTTGATCTCCCGTTTCAGTTTAATCCGTTTCGCCTTAAAACTCGGATTTTCTTTCCTCTCTTTTCTTTCTTTTCTTCCTTTCTTTCTGTCTTTCAGTCTTTCTTTTTCTTGCTTTATTCCATCTCTTATTTTTTTCTTTACTTTATCTAATTTTCTTTTTTCTTTCTTTCATTCACAGTTTCAACACAGTAACGCTACACTAAAATGGTTTCTTCTACCGCGCCAAGATGATTGTTATTCAATTAACATAAACGTCATCATTACCAACATCATCATTAACATCACCACCACCCCTGCAACCTACCTCCACCACTACAACAATCCACTAAGTCCACCACAATATTCACCTCCACCACCGTCTCCACAAATTCAAACTCTATTACCATTACTTTCATCTTCTCCATGCACGTACTGAGCGCCCACAATAAGGCCAGCGTGGAGGGTAACGATGATAAGTTTCAGTATGAGAGGGTATCTACAGAGCTAGAGCTGTAACATAAGAGAGATGATGAAGATAACGATAACAACAACGATGATAATCGTCACAATGACAAGAGCAATCGAAATCTCCCTTCGTCGTTACGGATCTCAAAATACGACAAAGATTTACGAGCGCAGTTACTTCGAGGTGCTTCAGCACTCCAAAGCCTCAGCCATTACGACATATTTCACGTTTCTCATTACAAATGCTGCTAATTTGGGTGACGGATGTCGGGGTAATGATGGCACTTGGCCGTGTGTACTCACACTCATCCTGCCGCTGTCTTCCTGTGCGTCGACTCTCATGTACCGCCTCTGTCTCCACCGCCCTCTCCACCTCGCCGTTATCGTGGAATTACATCAAACACATTCATCATTACAAAGTGCTATCTCTCACTAACCCCCCCCCACTTCTATACCGGGTGGCACTTTCCCCTTACTATGACTGCCGTTCTTTTGTACAGGGTGACACTCTCCCTTCAAGCTGTCGTCAGGCGATTTTATTCATCTCGGTGACGTCCTACGCTGAGAGGGGTACCATTACACCATCTCATCACCTTCAAACGCCCTCTATACGATGAGTACCACTGGCACAATATACTGATTTGTCACTGGTGTTCCCCAACCCCTGGTCCTTACACTCTATGGTCTTGTGAAATACGGATTACTCAGTTACGTCATTGATTGTGTAATTGTGTAAAGGGACTACGTTCACGGGGGTTCTTGCATCTCATTCATTCTTGCTTTTATCCTATTTCACACTACACAGGCGCCTTAAAAAATTTGGTAGCTCATTCTGGATGTATGTGATATAACCGGTACATGCTGTCAAAATCACTGAATTAATGTTATTATTTGTTGTAATGTGTCAAGGAAAAATATAATTCTTATCAAAGTAAGCTATATTGCATTACTTACATATCTATTTATTTTCCCATTCATCTATTTATTTACCTTATTATTTATTTATCTATTTGTTTTCTTTCATTAATGTTATTGTTATATTAAAATTTTGAACCCACTTTCAGAGAAAAATTAAATTCAGAAGTTTGGTATTTAGCCTCTGAAGAGGACCAAGTTAGTGGTTGAAATATAAAGATCACTTCTGAGTTTAATTTTTCTCTGAATGTGGGTTATAAGTCTGAATTTTAATTATGTGCTACTGCATCACTTTACTCTTATTGTTATATATTTATTTTTGTGTGATATGATTAGGTTATGACTTTCAGAGATTATTTCTATGTGAAGAAAATCGTCTGATGATCTCCAGTATTATACAAAACGGGCAAGAACAAGTTTGTCCTTCTATTTTCCAAGAAATGTTAACAAGATTAGGTTAACTTAACCTAAGCTAACCTACCCAAACCCGTATAAATGAAATAGAGCAAACAAAAAATTTATGAAACAAAAAATCACATAAAACAAATAAATTTATGAAACAAAAAGTCACATAAAACAAACAAATAAATTTATGAAACAAAAAGTCACATACTCGTAAAACAAACAAATGAATATATATATATATATATATATATATATACATATATATATTATATATATAATATATACATATATATATATATATACATATATATATGTATATATATATAAATAATAGTTAGATAAATAAATGAATGAATAAGCAAATTAATAAATCAATAAATAAAGGAATTGTAATTAGATAAATAAATAGATAAAAAACAAATACATATGTAAAAAAGCGGGGCTTCTGACAAAGCTGAGCTTATGACACGTGGTGCTGCTGCTGCTACGTGTTGTCGCATGCGACCATTGACAGACAGACACACCTTGGGTGTCACACCTCGCAATTACCCTACTATTCTACGTTCGCTGACTCCGTCCACTCCTCCTCCTCCTCCTCCTCTTCCTCCTCTTACACTTCCTCTTCCTTTCCTCCTTCTCTTCTTCCTCTTCCTCCCCCCTTCCTTCTCCTCTTCATCTTCCGCATGCTCTTCTTCTCTTTTACCTCCTGTTTGTCCTCCTCTTCCTCCTCTTCCTCCTCATCCTTCCTCCTCCTCTTCCTGCTCCTCCTCCTCCGCTTCCTCTTACTCTTCCTCCATCTCCTTTACCTCCTCTTCTTCCTCCTTCTCTAACCTCTCTTCCTCATTATCTGATATTCCATGAGTCACTGGCATTATCATCTTCGTTCTTAATGTCATACATGTTTCATTTTTCATTCTACAACATGTATTATGACTCACTCTTATGTACATGTGTTATAAACACTCTATATGCATGTATGTATGCATGTATGTATGTATTATGTATGTATTATGTATGCATGTATGTATGTATGTATGTATATATGTATGTATGTATGTATGTATGTATGTATGTATGTACGTAAGTATGTATGTATGTATGTATGTATGTATGAGTGGTTTAAGGCACTGACTTGGGATCCTCTTGGCGCCAGAGCAGTAGGTTCGAATCCTCTGAGCATCGGTCATAAAAATTATCTGATTGATGTCACTGTTCACTAGCGAATTACTCATATGGTTACAATGGCGATAGCGTGAAAGGGATTTGTTCCGGTCCTTACCCCCTGCTACGAGTGTGGTTGGCTCTCTGGTGAAAAAGGAAAATATGGGCCGCAGTGAGCGGTCTTTCCTAATCTCGGGAACCAGTAGCGTTTCGAGTTTGGAGAGTTTTAACCATCGATAGCTGAGTGGTTTAAGGCACTGACTTGGGAACCTCTTGGCGTCAGAGCAGTAGGTTCGAATCCTCTGCGCAACGGTCATAAAAATGATCTGATTAATGTCGCTGTTCACTAGCGAATTACTCATATGTATGTATGTATGTATATATGCATGTATGTATATATGTATGTATGTTTGTATGTATGTATGTATGCTTGTATGTATGTATGTATGTATATATATATATGTATGTATGTATGTATGTATGTATGTATGTATGTATGTATGTCTCCAAGTGTGTATTGGCCACGCTCCTTCCTACGCCTGATGAGGTACACTACTGAATAATGATACCACATCTAAATCTTTCCAACTCTGTGTGGAGGCATCTTCTTCACAATGACAAATCCAGTATCCACAGAGAGGTAATCGATGTCCCTCAAGGTCTGACCTCATCGGTGAGACCACTTCATCATATGTCGATAAATAAAAAATGAACAATCTTGATAGTCAGAATAAAATTTTGTAAATAAATAGTACGTGAACAGGTCCATGAATATGTGTTAATGTACATAAGTAGATTTACAAAGAGGCAAACACAAGAGTAGTTTTATTTTCATATATATGCATATACATACATATATATATATATATATATATATATATATATATATATATATAAAGTTTAAGGTTTACAAAGGAGGAACATGCCGATAGGAGACCTTTTGGTCCATAAATAGTTCGGGTGTAAAAATAAAAACATAGTAATGATAAATAGATAAATAAAAATTATAACAATGTAAATAATAATAAATAAAATAAATAAATAAATACATAGGTATAGTTAGATAATAAAGAAACAGGTAAATAGTAAATAATGATGAATTGAGAGATAAATGATAATAAATGAAAATCAAACAAATAATAATAAACAAACAGACAAACAATAACAAGCAAATAAACAAATAATATAAAATAAATGGCAGGCGTTACAGTATCTTGCTTAGGTGTTTATCTAAACGAATCTTAAAGCTTCGAACTGAACTACATTGCACTGCGTCTGCAAGAAGTTTATTCCATTCATTAACTACACGGTTGGTGAATTTGTTTCTACCCACTTTCAAATTAAATCTATTTCCTGACAGTTTGAAACCATTATTTCTTGTCGGATTCTCATTCAGTGTAAAAATTTTGTCACTTTTGATGTCAATTCCATTTAGAATCCTAAAGACCTGTATCAAGTGAACTCTGAGTCTACGCTTTTTTAGGAAAAACAGATTCATATGTTTTAGTCGATTTTCGTATGATTTATTTTTGATATTTGGAATCAGTTTTGTGGCTCGCCGTTGTAGTTTTTGCCAATCTGTCAATGTTTTTAATGAGATTCGGTGACCATACGGAAACAGCATATTCCAAATGTGGAGGGACTAACGATTTATATAGCTTGTTAATGAGAAATGGATTTTTGAAGTCAAATGATCGCGCAATCAGTCTTAAAATACTATTTGATTTCTCAGAGGCTGAAGTACACTGATTAGATGATTAGAGATCGTTACTGATAATTACGCCGAGATCTTTTTCACTTTTTCATTTTTGTTAACGAATTTCCAAATAACTTGTAATCGTACTTACTGTTATTTTTATCTATGTGCATTACCTTGTAGTTACTTGTGTTATATTTCATTACCCAGTTTTCAGACCATTGCTGTAATCTATCTAAATCTTCTTGAATATCTAATTGATTTAAGTGATCATTTGCCATTCCGACAGTTTTGCATCATCAGCAAATTTGGAGACAATATATTTTAATCCATGGTCTGTTTCATTTATATATACTAAGAATAGAAGTGACCCAAAAACGGAACCCTGAGGAACTCCACTCGTATCATTTTTCCATCTAGAAGTTTTGCTATATAGAACAATTCTCTGTTTTTGATCATTCAACCAATTTTTAGTCTAGCTTAATAGGCTACGACTAATTCCGCGTGAAGCTAATTTAGTAACTAGTCTTTTGTGGGGGACAGTATCAAAAGCTTTTGCAAAGTCTAGATATATTAAATCTATATTGTTTCTTATGTCATAATTCGAGATGACATACTTTCTAAATGATGTTCGATAACATCTCTGATGATAGTTTCCATAATTTTTCCTACGGTTGAAGTCAAGCTTATAGTTCTGTAGTTATTTAGTTTCTTTTTGTCACTTTCCTGAATATGGGAGTAACGTTAGCTAGCTTCCATTCTCAAGGAGCATCTACGGATATGACGGATTTCTAAAAAATAATTTCTAATGGAAGAACAATCTCATTTTTCATTTCCTTTAAGATTCTTGGATGCCAACAGTTAGGCCCTGGTGTTTTATTAACTTTGAGTGTTTCTATACACCTTCTAATTTTTTTTTATCGTATTGAGTAAGTTCACCCTAGACTTTTCACAGATTTCAGATTGGAGTTCCCTTTGAGGTGTTTCGTTTACGAATACTGAGCTAAAATGGTTGCTTAAAATATCACACATTCCTTCATTTGAATATTCAAGTTGACCGTCAGCAGATAATAGTGGGCCAATATGATTCCTAATAACCTTCTTATTCCTAATATAACTATAAAATTCTTTGGGATTCTTTTTGGATCTATCAGCGATACTCATTTCGTATTGTCGTTTTTTATTTTTCATTGCCTTTTTTTAAATCTTTCTGTATTATTACATAACTTTGATAGTCATAAGGTGCACCAAGCACTTGTATTTCTTATAAGCCTGTCTCTTTTTAGCAATACTTTTTCAGTTTCTTTATCAAGCCATTTTGGGCGAGCCTGATTTGGGGGTCGTCTGTCCTTAAACGGTGTGTAATTATGAATCATCTTAGTAAGCGTATTATAAAATATTTCCCTCATCTGATCTACAGGTCTTTCGCTTAATTTTGCCTACCAATCTGTAAGCTGAAGCTCCTGACGTACTTCTATGAAATGAGTTTTACTGAAATCAGGTATTTTAGATACACAAGTATCTATTCTATAATTTTTAGCAGCTTGAATCTAAATTGTGATCACTACTTACAATAGTTTGACCAATTTCTACATCAGTTATCATGCTTTTATAGCTAGTGATCAATAGATCGAGTAAATTTCCATGTCTCGTGGGCTTCTTTACATGCTGAACTAAGTTACTCTCACCGAGAAAATCTATCAAGCGACTACCTATATTTCCATGTTCAAGGGTCATCCAATCAATGTCAGTGATACTGAAATCACCCTTTATCAATAAGTCCCGGTTGCAGAAACTAGATAGCTCTTGAAACAACAGTTTGTCGTCTGCTAATGATAATGTTTTTAGCCTAGATATTACACCTACATTCATTTTTTGTCCATTTGTTCGGGTTAATTCTACCTACAAACTATCATATGCATCCTGTTTCATTTCCTCTAAAACACAGGCATGGGCCTTGCTTTTAATGTACAACAGAACACCCCATCTTTCTTGTGGTTTCTATCCTGATGAAAGTGTTAAACCCAGTAATATTATATTCAGCTTCAAACTCTCCTCCATTTAACATTGTCTCGGTTATTTCTATCATATCGAGATTTTTGCTTTCGACATACGCCTGTATTTCTTGGAATTTGTTCCTAATACTACGAGCATTAAAGTACATGGCTTTAAGAAACTCGTGGTTATTTGTTTTTGACACGTTTTGAGTTTCAACATCATGCCTTATATTATAATTTTGTTCTTTATTGACACTTTGATCCTTTGATCTATATTGACATTTG
>NC_134792.1:29693143-29700643 GCF_046742065.1 Oratosquilla oratoria
GAAATGACGTCCACGGGATTCCCATAATTTGAGAGATAGATGACGTCACCGGGACTTCCACTCCGTCACAAATGACGTCACTGGGGCACCCGTCATGTCACGCGTCACAGTGATCATGCAACGGTAGGGGACAGGTGGAGAGGTGGAGGTGAAATGACAAAGATGGAGTGAGGAGGAGTTGAGGAGGAGGAGGAGAGGAAGGAGGAGGAGAGGAAGGAGGAGGAGAGGAAGGAGGAGGAGAGGAAGGAGGAGGAGAGGAAGGAGGAGGAGAGGAAGGAGGAGGAGAGGAAGGAGGAGGAGAGGAAGAAGGAGGAGAGGAAGGAGGAGGAGTAGAAGGAGGAGGAGGAAGGGGAGAACGAGGATGAGAAGAAGGAACAGGAGGAGGAACAAGAAGAGGAAGAAGGGGGGTAGCAGTAACGAGTAGGAGTAGGAGGAGGAGGAGGAGGATGAGGAGGGGGAGGAGGAGGAGATGGAGGAGGAGGAGGAGGAGGGGAGGAGGAGGAGGGGAGGAGGAGGAGGTGGAGGAGGAGGAGGAGGAGGTGGTGGGGGGAAGGAGAATAGGAGTAGGAGAACGAGGATGAAAAGAAAAAGCAGGAGGCGTAAGAGGAGGAAGGGGAGGTGGGGAAGAAAATGAGGAGGAGAAGGAAGAGGAGGAGGAAGAGGAGGAGGTGTAGGAAGAAGAGGAGGAGGAAGGGGAAGTGGGGAGGAAATGAGGAGGAGAAGGAAGAGGAGGAGGAAGAGGAGGAGGTGTAGGATGAAGAGGAGGAGGTTGAGGAGGAGGAGGAAGGGGAAAAGGATAATGATGATGATAAGGAGGAGGTAGGGGAGAAGGGAGGGGAAAGATGAGGAGGTGGAGGAGGAGGAGGAGGAAAAGAATGAGGAGAAAGAGAAGGAGTAGGAGAAGGTGAAGGAGGAGGAGAAGGAGGAGGTAGGGGAGAAGGGAGGGGGAAGATGAGGAGGAGGAGGAGGAGGAGGAGGAGGAGAATGACGAGGAATAGGAGGAGAAAGAGGACGCGGAGGAAGGGGAAGAGGTAGGGGAAAAGGGAGGGAGGAGATGAGGAGGAGGAGGAGGAGGAGGAGGAGGAGGAGGAGGAGGAGGAGGAGGAGGAGGAGAATGACGAGTAATAGTTGGAGGAGGAGAATGAGGAGGGGGGAAAGGATGAGGTAAAAGAGGAGGAGGAGGAGAAGGAGTAGGAGGAGGAGGAGGAGGAAGAGTAGGAGGAGGAGGAGGTTGGAGGGCGTAGAAAGAGAAAAATGGGAAGGATCAGAAGACGCAGAGTAAGAAGAGGACCAGGTTGTCCTTCGTCCCTTGGCCGACAGAGACTCCAATCACCAAAAGAAATATGCGTGAGTCTGGTCCGTAGGGGTGCTCCTAATGTTACTGGAATATTGACTGTGTTAAACGTATGGAGCCAATATCCCAGATGAGGAAGAGAAAGGGTGGGGAGGAGGAGGAGAAGAAGAATGAGAAGAAAAAGAAGAAGAAGAAAAAGGAGAAGAAGAAGAAGAAGAGGAAGAAGAAGAAGGATGAGAAGAAAAAGAAGAAGAAGAAGAAGAGGAAGAAGAAGAAGAAGAAGAAGAAGAAGAAGAAGAAGAAGAAGAAGAAGAAGAAGAAGAAGAAGAAGAAGAAGAAGAAGAAGAAGAAGGAAACGAAGAAGAGAAGGAGAAGAAGAAGAAGAAGAAGAAGAAGAAGAAGAAGAAGAAGAAGTAGAAGAAGAAGAAGAAGAAGAAGAAGAAGAAGAAGAAGAAGAAGAAGAAGAAGAAGAAGAAGAAGAAGAAGAAGAAGAAGAAGAAGAAGAAGAAGAAGAAGAAGAAGAAGAAGAAGAAGAAGAAGAAGAAGGAGAAGAAGAAGAAGAAGAAAGAAGAAGAAGAAGAAGAAGATGAAGAAGAAGAAGAAGAAGAAGAAGCGAAAGAAGAAGAAGAAGAAGAGGAAGAAGAAGAAGAAGAAGAAGAAGAAGAAGAAGAAGAAGAAGAAGAAGAAGAAGAAGAAGAAGAAGAAGAAGAAGAAGAAGAAGAAGAAGAAGAAGAAGAAGAAGAAGAAGAAGAAGAAGAAGAAGAGAGAGAGAAGAAAGGTACAATGAAGAAGGAGGAATATGAAGAGGAGGAAGACGAAGAAGATGAAGAGGAAGCAGAGATAGGAAAAAAGAGGAGGCGCAGGAAGATAAAAAGAAGGAGAAAGAGGAGTAGGAAGAGAAAGAAGAGGTGAAAAAGGAAGGGAAGGGAAGAGTAGGGAAGGAGGAGGAAGATTAAGGGAAGGGAAGAAAGGAAGAGGATGAGGATAAGGTGGATAGGAAACAAAGTAGGAAGAGGAGGAGGGAGTAAGAGGAGGAATAGGAAATGGAGTTGGAAGATGAAGTGGAAAAAAGGAGAAGGAAAAGGAAGAGGAGGAGGAGGAGGAGGAGGAGAGGAGAAAGAGGAGGAGGAGGAGGAGAGGAGAAAGAGGAGGAGGAGGAGGAGAGGAGAAAGAGGAGGAGGAGGAGGAGGAGAGGAGAAATAAGAGGAGGTGGAGGAGGAAGAGGATGAGGATGAGGATGAGGAGAGGAGAAAGAAAAGGAGATAGAGGAGGAGGAAGAAAAGGAGGAGGAGGAGGGGGAGGAAGAAGAGGAGGAGATGGAGGAGGGAGAGGAGGAGGGGGAGGAAGAAGAGGAGGAGATGGAGGAGGAGGAGGAGAAAAAGGAAGGAAAATAGAAGAAGTGGCAGAGGAAGAGGAGGAAGTAAAAAGAGGTGGAAGAGGAAGAAGAAGAGGAACAAGAGGAGAAGGAAGAGAAGGAAGAGGAGGAGGAGGAGAGGGAGAAGGAGATGGAAGGGGAAGAGGAAGAGAAGGAGGAAACGGGGAAGGAGATGTAAGATGAGGTGTAAGAGGAAGATGAGAAAGAGGAGAAGGCAGAGGAGAAGAAGGAAGTTGGGAAGGAAGAGGAGGAGGAGAAGGAAAGGGATGAGGGGAGGAGGAAGAAGAGATGTAGGTGGAGGGGAGGAAGAAGGAAGAGGTGGAGGAGGAGGAGGAGGAGGAGGGAGGAGGGGTAGGAGAAGAAAAATGGGGGAGGAGGAGGAAGAGGAGGGAGGGGAAGATGAGAAGGAAAAGGAGGAGTGGGAGGAGGGAGGAGAAGGAGGGGGAAGAGGAAGAAGGAGGAGGAGGAAGTTGGGGAGGAAGAGGAGAAGAAGGAGAAGGAGGGGAAGGAAAGGGATTGGGGGAGGAGGAAGAGAAGTAGGAGGTGAAAGAAGAGGAGAAGAAGGAAGAGGAGGAAGAGGTTTAGAAGGATGGAGAAGGGGTAGGAGAAGAAAAAGAAATGAGGAAGAGGAGGAGGAGGAGGAAGAGGGAGGAGGAGGGAGGACGAGATGAAGGGACGAGGGAGGAGGAGGGGTAGGAGAGGTAGAAGTGAGGAGGGAGGAGGAGGGGTAGGAGAGGTAGAAGTGAGGAGGAGGGAGGGCGAGAAGAAGTGAGGAGGGAGGAGGGAGAAGGGAAGAGGAGGGATAGAAGAATAGAAGTGAAGATGGAGGAGGAGAAGGAGGGGTAGGAGAAGAAGTGAGGAGGGAGGAAGAGGAAGAGAAGGACGAGAAGAAGTAAGGAAGGAGGAGGAGTGGGAAGTAGAAGAGGAGGAGAAGGAGGAGGAGGAGGAGGAGAAGGAGGGTAGAAGAAGGAGGAGGAGTAGGAGAAGGAGGGGGAAAAGAAGAAGGAGGAGGAAGAGAGAAGGAGGAAGAGGAGGAAGAGGAGGAAGAGGAGGAGGAGGAGGAGGAGAAGGAGGAGGGATGGAGGAGGAGGAGAAGGACGAGGGATGGAGGAAGAGGAGGAGGAGGAGGAGAAGGAAGAGGAGGAGGAGTAGAAAGAGGAGGAGGAGGAGAAGGAGAAGGAGGAGGGACGGAGGAGGAGAAGGAGGAGGAGGAGAAGGAGGAGGAGGAGGAGGAGGAGGAGGAGGAGGAGGAGGAGGAGGGAGGAGGACACGCGGGAGGCATTCAGTAAAAGAGACGCCATGTCGGCGCTAAACGATGCATCCATATTGCAAACACGTGCCTCCCACCTCCTCCTCCTCCCCCTCCTCCTCCTCCTCCTCCTCCTCCTCCTCCTCCTCCACCGCCTCTTCTTCCTCCTCCCCTTGATTGGTGGAGGGGAGGGTGAAGGCTGTGAAGAGGTAGACAGACTGACAGGCAGATAGGTATGCAGACAGGTAGACAGATAGGGAAAAAGATAGGAAGACAGACAAGCAATCAGAAAGACTTTTGTTGAAGACAGACAGACAGACAGACAGACAGACAGACAGACAGACAGACAGACAGACAGACAGACAGACAGACAGACAGACAGACAGACAGACAGACAGACAGACAGACAGACAGACAGACAGACAGACAGACAGACAGACAGACAGACAGACAGACAGACAGACAGGCAGACAGACAGACAGACAGACAGACAGACAGACAGACAGACAGACAGACAGACAAACAGACAAACAGACAGACAGACAGACAGACAAACAGACAAACAGACAAACAGACAGACAGACAAACAGACAAACAGACAAACAGACAGACAGACAGACAGACAGACAGACAGACAGACAGACAGACAGACAGACAGACAGACAGACAGACAGACAGACAAGCTGACAGACAAGAACCAGAAAGGCTTTTGTTGAAGGCAGGCATCATATTAGACAGGCAGACATGCAGGCTGTAAAACTGACAGAAGCGCTCCATAGAAGACAGACAGGACAATTAGACAGACGTATAGATAGGTAGACAGACAAAGAGAAAGAAAGACAAACAGATTGTGAATCTGACAGTCATTTTTTGTACCAGACAAATAGGTTATGGGATGAGTAGAACAGTGGACAGGCAAGAGGCAGAGAGGTAGACAGGCAAGAGGTAGACATGAGTTACGTATTTAGGAAGTAGAGGCATGACGTAGACAGAGGCAGGCGGCCAAGGCAGACGGTAGACAGTTGCAAGTTGGACAGGCAGATAGATAAGTAGGAGGTAGATAGGTAGGTAGAAGGTAGGTAGGTAGGTAGGTAGGTGGGTAGGTGGGTAGGTATGTAGGTAGGTGGGTAGGTAGATAGGTAGGTGGGTGGGTAGGTAGATAGGTAGGTAAGAAAGTAGGTGGGTAGGTAGATAGGTAGGTGGGTGGGTGGGTAGGTAGGTAAGAAGGTAGGTGGGTAGGTAAATAGGTAGGTAAGAAGGTAGGTGGGTAGGTAGGTAGATAGGTAGGTAGGTGGGTAGGTAGGTAGGTAGGTAGGTAGGTGGGTAGGTAGGTAGGTAAGTAGGTAGGTAGATAGGGAGGAAAGAAAACAGAGGTACAGACAGAGAGGAAGGTAGGAGTAGAGATGGATGGTAGGTAGAGTCAGGAGGTAGATAGGTGGGAGGTAGGAGGTAGATCAGGAAGGCGGCAAAGGAAGGAGAGAGGGAAACAGGCAGAGAGGCGAAACAGGTGAGGTAGGAGGCAGAGCCAGACATCGAGGCAAGCGCGGGAGGAGCCGGTACGCTGTACTAATGGGCAACACTGGAGGGAGTCGGGGGGGGGAGAAGAGGCAGGCGTGGATGAAATGAAGAGAGAGGACGGAATGAGGGAAAGGGAGAGAGAGAGGGAGGGAGAGGATGGAGGGAGAGGGAGGGAGAGAAGGGAAAGAGGGAGGAAGAGAGGGAGGAGGAGAGGGAAGGGTTAGGTATTGAAAAGAAAGAGGGAGGGAGGGGAGGGAGGAAGAAGGGGAGAAGGGGAGGAGAAAGGAATAGGGGCAGAGAGGAGGGAGAGAGGCAGAGGGAGAGAGGAGGAGGAGAGAGAGGGAGGTAGAGAGGGAGAGGGATAGAATGAGAGGGATTCGGGGAAGGAAGAGAGGGAGGAAGGATGAAGGAGAGAGCGGGAGGGAAAAAGAGGAAAGGAATGAGGAGGAGAGGGACAGGAGGGAGGTAGGGAGAGAGGGAGAGAGGAAGAGAGGAAGGGAATAAAAGGAGAAAGAGAGAAGTGGGGAGAGATGGAGGTGGATAGGAAGGGACAGAGAGGAAGAGAGAGAGGGATATAGAGAGGGAGAGAGGTAGGGAAGGAGAGAGAAGGAGGGAGAGAGGGAAGGAGGGAAGTAGGTAAGGAGGTGGGGAGGGATGGTTGGTAGGTAGGGAGAGAGGGAGTGAGGGAGAGAGGAGGGGAGGGGAGGCGGGAGGGAGATAGAGGAAGAGAAGGAGGGATGGAGTGAGGGAAGGAAGGTAGAGGAACTGTGAATGAGAGGGATATCACAGGAGGGAGAGAAGGAGGGAGGGGAGGAGGGAGGGAGAGATGTAGGGAAGTTAGGAGGGAGAGGGATATCACAGGAGGTAGCGAGGGAAGGAATGGGGTTTTCAAACTGCGAGGGGATGAGGAATGAGACAAAGAATTCCTTGTGGACATTATACCACCTCAGCCAATGCGAAGACTTATTCTATCCTGTCTAAACCTCCGTCGATTTCATTCAGGAGCATGTTTCCTCTGGCGCCAGAAAGAAGAAGAAGAAGAAGAGGAAGAAGAAGAAGAAGAAGAAGAAGAAGAAGAAGAAGAAGAAGAAGAAGAAGAAGAAGAAGAGGAAGACGAAGAAGAAGAAGAAGAAGAAGAAGAAGAAGAAGAAGAAGAAGAAGAAGAAGAAGAAGAAGAAGAAGAAGAAGAAGAAGAAGAAGAAAGGAAAGAAAGAAGATGAAGAAGAAGAAGATGAAAAAGAAGAAGAAGAAAGAAGAAGAAGAAGAAGAAGACGAAGAAGAAGAAGAAGAAGAAGAAGAAGAAGAAGAAGAAGAAGAAGAAGAAGGAGAAGAAGAAGAAGAAGAAGAAGAAGAAGAAGAAGAAGAAGAAGAAGAAGAAGAAGAAGAGGAGGAGAGGTGCCAACTCGGCACCACCATGCAACAGGGACATCGCTGCATCCCCCCGTGAAAGATTCAAAGCAAAAAACCAACGACACAGAAACAAATCTAAGCGTCTCCACACTTCATTTGGCAGCTACAGGTGTGCGCATGTGCCGTGCAGGTGTTCCGTAACCTCTAAGGTGAGGTGGGGGTTAAAGGGGTGAAACGTGACCCCCCCCAGATGGTCTGTGGGGGGCACATGACCCCATCATAGGTTGTGTGGGGTACCTGACCCCATCATGTATTGTGGGGGCATATGTCCCCGCAATTTGTTCTGGGGGGCCCACACGACTCCCCAGATATTCTGAGATGTTGGTGCATGTGGTTTTGCACTATATGGCACCCCAGCGGACCAGAGTCACACAGAAATATCTTATGATTGTAAAACTATCTTCACTCAAAGAAGATTGTAAGTTACTTTTTAATCATCCTGTCCCTCCTTTCTAAAAAAGTAAAGTACATTAGTAAAGTACGACTTAAGTGATGTGATGTTGACTCCATGGATTAAAAGGCTGTTTAGGGACGGATGCCAATACCTAATAAAATGCACACATATACATACAGACACACACACACACACACACACACACACACACACACACACACACACACACACACACACACACACACACACACACACACACA
>NC_134792.1:29705643-29710643 GCF_046742065.1 Oratosquilla oratoria
AAAAGTATTTCCCTCAGCCCGTGTTCCCTTACCTCCTATCCACATTCGTCACAATGTATACACAATAATAATAATAATAATAATAATAATAATAATAATAATAATAATAATAATAATAATAATAATAATAATAATAATAATAATGATGATGATGATGATGATGATGATGATGATGATGATGATGATGATGATGATGATGATCATCATCATCATCATCATCATCATCATCGTCGTCGTCTCGTTATCATCATCATCATCATCGTCGTCGTCGTCATCATCATCATCATCATCATCATCATCATCATCATCATCATCATCATCATCATCATCATCATCATCATCATCATCATCATCATCATCATGTAGGATGTGGTACTCTACATTTGGAATTGATGGTGAAGGAAACTCGGGTGGAGTTCTTGGCTTTAGTTCTTCAAGTTCAAATCTAACTGCAAAATACGCGGCAAGCCCTCAGCAAAGCTCGGAGGGTTGCTAGATACATAGGTATATATTTACAAAGGGTGCCAATTATGGGGAAGGAGGTTGTTGTCATATGATGAATATTTGGAAAGTTGGGTCGCCTCGGTTGAGGCGTCGGCCGATACAGGTGGCTGACCCGGCTATTGTTCAAGGTAGAGGCTTGACCTGAGACGCCGAGAATTTGTTCTCCGTCAAACGGGCGTAGTCGGAAAGGTCGGTGAGTTTAGTCACCAAAACAATAGGATTCCTTAGGGAGATGCTAGTCTCGTCGTTTAAACCACATCTTTTAGGATATTGTGCGTGGGCGCGTGAGCACGCTAGTCCTCGAAATGTTGCATATGTTCACGTAACATGGTTCGGTTCGCTACCTATCACTGACCCCAGTGATATTGGTGGTATGGAGATAGAAAGAAAATAAAACACAGTGCAAGCCAGGTCTGCTTGCAGGACCTGGACATGAAGACATATTCAAAAAATGGTGTAAGAATGGTGGCAACTGTGAAATATTTATTAATATAAGGAAATAGGCTTAATGGCATGAACAATAGTATGAACATGCGGAAAGTAGATATTGTTTCCATTCACCTAGGAAAGAATGTACATTCTATGAACTTATGAGCTTGTTGCTTAATTTCTAAGATTATACGGTCTCCGTAAGATTGTGTCAAATCAAGTTTTGCCTGCTTGTCCACGTTGATATGATTGACTTTGTGGGAATTTGCTGATGGCAATGCAGGGAGGAAATTATTAGCATAAATAATGCAATGTTGAGCAGGGTAAATGATGATATTATGTTGCTCCATCCATTATAAGCCTATGAAGATATCAGCAGGAAAATAGACGTCAGCTACGTAGGTGGTAACTGGAATGGCTGGACATTCATCTTTTAAGCTAATGTCTAGTGAGAATTTAACAATGATTGAGAAGGGTACACCATCTACATTACAAAGGCTGGCGTCGGGGTGTTCCAAAATGGTGACACGTTTTGTTTCAGTGCGGAATCTGTGGAAACTGTGTAGTGTTATGATGTTAACTGGGAAGCCCGTGTCAAGAAACGTTTTCACTTTGGTGTTATTCGATTTAGCTTTGAAAGTTAAGGAATCTGAAGACATGTCTGGTATATCGAGGGTGTGTAATGGTAAGGTTGCAAATGAAATATCTTGATAAGGAGTAACTGTCCTGGGTATGCACTGAGTCTTTGCAGGATGTGTGTTACGTGAATGTCTAGCAGGAAATGGGTCACGTGAATGTCTAGGAGGAGATGTGGTACGTGAATGTCTAGCAGGAGAGCTATCTGGAGTTTCTTGTCTGTATTGTCTCCGTGCTATCACACGGCAACGATCAGTCGTGTACCATGATGGTCGCAGTATCGGTTCGGTTGTGACTGGTATCTGTGATAACACGTGTTAACGAGTTGTCTTGGTTTGTGGCAGTATGTACAAAACATTCGTGTTCTTCAAGGAGAGCGTTGTCGTGAGTGATGTCGCGTGCGTGATGTATGTCGTGCTCACATGTTATGTGAGGGGACCGTGTGACCTGTGCTATCGTGCGTGTTGGTACTATGGGTACCAAGTGATTTTATATCTGAGTGATATGTGTGGGGACTGTGTTGCTCCTAGGTGGCAGTGAGAACGGAAAAATATCTACTTACTCAATGTGATGTTGGAGTACGGCGGTGAGTGACGGGGCTGCAGTGGGACGAGAAGAGGGAAGGATGTACTGCTGGAAACAGGGGGATCAATAAGTAATGGGTTATAATGAGAAGAGTTGGAAAATATGTAACCAAGATTTATATCAATAGAAGAGAAAATAAGAATGAAAGTAGAGATTCTTGCACAGCTTATATGCGGTGGGTTCAGAGTGGTATGGCCGTTGGCTGGTAGATGCCGCGATGAAAGTCTGGCGCGTAGAGATGACCGGGTGAAGCGTGATGCGATGTTGGAGGAGGTGGAGATGGTCCGATTCGTGCAGTGGTGGAGAAGGATAGTCCAACGTCTCTGTATTGTCGTGGTGGGGGCGGCAGGCGTCGTAGTGGTAGAGAAATGCGTCTGATGAAGATTTTCTTGTAATGTTGGAGAATGCGTCTCTATGTTGACGTGGTAGAGCGGCGGGCGTCGTGGTGAAGACATGCCTCTGACGGAGATTTCCCGTAGGGGTTGAAGAATACGTCTATGTTGACGTGATGGAGAATGCAGCTAAGAGGGATCGGCGTAGAAATAGGGCTTTGTATCGTAGATGCTTGAGGTGGGCGAAACTGCGAAGAGCGTCGGTACGTTTGGCTCGTAAGTGGGAAGCTGGAAGGTTGCACTGCTGTTTCGTTGTCCACGACTGTAGAAGTTAGTGTAGATTCGAATCCCCCCAGAATGTAGGTGTAAGTGTCGTAGTCTCCGTAGTCGTTGTCGTAGTCGTAATCCCACCGCTGCCCACCAGAATATATGAGTAGTGTCGTCATCCCACCGATGCCCACCAGAATGTAGGTTGTGGTACTTAACATTTGGAATTGATGGTGAAGAAAACTCGGGCGGAGTTCTTGGCTTTAATTCTCCAAGTTAAAATCTAACTACAAAATACGCGGCAAGCCCTCAGCAAAGCTAGGAGGGTTTCTAGAAACGTATTATAGGTATATATTTACAAAGGTTGCCAAACGGGCGTGGTCGGAAAGGTCGGTGAGTTTGGCTGCAGAACAATGGGATTCCGTAGGTATTCCATATCTATTAGCATATTGTGCGTGCGGGCGTGTGCACGCTAGTCATCGAAGTGCTGCATATAACAATCATCATCATCATCATCATCATCATCATCATCATCATCATCATCATCATCATCATCATCATCATCATCATCATCATCATCATCATCATCATCATCATCATCATCATCATCATCATCATCATCATCATCATCATCATCATCATCATCATCATCATCATTATTATAATCGTCATCGTTACATTGTAAGCTCAACCATGAATTTTCAATTTACATAGTTTAATTTAGGGTGGGAGAGGGGAATGTCCACCTTCCCCTATCCCCCTTCCCTCTTCCTCCTCCTCCTCCTCCTCTTCCTCCTCTTCCTACTCCTCCTTGCTCTCCCTCCTCTCGAGACCTTTCCTCCTTCCTCAGTCTCGATTAAAACTCTGATCTTTATCAAATAATTTTGTTTTACTAATTTTTGTCATTGTGCTGTGTACACACACACACACACACACACACACACACACACACACACACACACACACACACACACACACACACACACACACACACACACACACACACACACACACACACACACTTCCCTTACGTGGTACTGACTGCATATTTCATGTAATCGATATTTAAGGGACTTTAGTGAGACCCCTACGGACCAGAGTCAGCTGTATTCTTTTGTGACTCAAGACTGGTTTTCACTACTTTATGAGTGCCCACCTCTTTGAGCCCCTATCCATCCGTTCTGGCACCTCTTCAGGAACTGAACCCCATTTCGATGCGATAGTGACCCTAGGGATGGATGGATGGGTGGATGGATGCATGGATGGATGGATGGATGGATGCATGGATGGATGGGTGGATGGATGGGTGGATGGATACACACAGAATCACACACACACACACACACACACACACACACACACACACACACACACACACACACACACACACACACACACACACACACACACACACCCACACACACACACACACACCCACACACACACACACACACACACACCCACACACACACACACACACACACACACACACACACACACACACACACACACACACACACACACACACACACACACACACACACACACACACACACACACACACACACACACACACACACACACACACAGCTTTAGACAAATTTTCTTTTTCCTTTTCAGTCTCCTTCCTTCCTTCCTCCTTCCTCCTCCTTTTCTCCTTTCCTCCTCCTTCTTGTTCTTCCTGATCCACCATCTCCTCCTGGCACCTGTCAACCACCTCTCTCCACTCCTCCACTCCCGCCCTCCCCTTTCTCTTTCCCCCCTCTGCCCAAAATTTTTCTTTTGCCGTTTGAGTTCCAAAATTTTATTTTTTTCTTCTTCTTCTTCATCGACATTTCCCCCTCGAAGACTTCCAGCTCCCTTCCCTCCCTCCCTCCCTCCCTCCCATCCTACTTTGGTGGGATGACGTCTTCCAAAAAATTTGTTCCAATATGCGGCAAGCGATTTTATTCAGCTGTGGGCTCAAGTGTTGTAGTGATTATTTGCTTCAGTACCTCTAGGTTTTCAGGAAGAGGAGGGACATAGACCAGTCCCTTCACATAACCCCAGAAAAAAAAAAAATCGCAAGATGTTAGGTCAGGTGAATGTGGCGGCCATTTCAACAGCACTTTGTCTTCATCACCAGCACGCCCGATCGATCTCCCTCGTAGATTGTCATTGAGGTAAGAAGCCCACACAGTGAGCTTCCAGTGAGGTGGACCCACGTCTTGTTGAAAAATGAAGTCTTCATGTTCATTTACAATGAGT
>NC_134792.1:29733143-29735643 GCF_046742065.1 Oratosquilla oratoria
GTGTGTGTGTGTGGTTAATTTACCCATCTGACTGTAACCACCTGGTGGTAGATAGATGGAAACATCCAGGAGGGAGGGAAAGAGGGAAAGAGAGGAGGTGGGTGGATAGAAGAAAATGGAGGGAGAGGTGAGTGTACTCCACCCACCCCCTCCCCCTCCCCTCCCCCTCCCCCTCCCCCTCCCCTCCCAGCGTTTTTCTTTCAATATTTTTCCTTTTTTTTCTTTTACTTTTTTTTTTTTTTTTTTTTTAATTCTGATATGTAGTCTGACTGATATACTCTGGCTGGGGACTGAACGCTTGTAAATGAACATAACAATTGTGTTTCAAAGTTCATGATATTTTGTTCATTTCACGACGTTGTGGGGGGAGGGGGAGGGGGGCAAGGCCCCCCTTCCCCCTATCCTCTTCCCTTCCACTTTCCTAATGAGTAACGCAGTTGAGTCAGACCTACCGTATCTGTCTAGAAACAGTAGGGATGAGCCGGATATCTGCCTGGGAGTTTACTATATCTATGGATTAACCAGCTGATTGATGGATTGAATGGTGGATTGGTTGATGACGCCTCACTGACTTATAGGAATCGATCGCGTACTTCTATTGTTTGTTTATCTATTTATTCATTTATCTATATATCAATTTATTTGTCAATAATTATTGACAAATAATATTTGTCAATACAAATAATACAAATATATAATAATAATACAAATAATACAAATAATATTTGTCAATAATTATTGACAAATAACAAGTATATCAATAAACAGGCTGATAAATAAGTATATTACAATATACTTATTTATCAGCCTGTTTATTGATATAATTGTTATTTTATTCATTTATTTGTTTATTTATTTACTAATTGATCAATTAATATATTTACATATTGGTTCATTTATTTATTAACTAATTGAATAATCAATTTATTTATCTACGTATTGGTTCGTTTATTCATTAATTATTTGTTCATTTTTCATGTATTTACTTATTCATTTATATGTTTGTTCATTTATGTATCAATTTTCAACAACTAATCCCTTCCTTACTGGTTAGTACACTTCCTTTTACCTCGGCCACCGTCAGACGATTTTATTCAGCTGTATGATACCTCCCTGCCATCCTACGATCAGCTCCTGCCACTCGTCTCCAAACCCCAACATCCTCGCTGTTATTTGAAGGTGCAGCCCCGAGGTACTGGGATTCGGTCAGTTTGTAAACCCCTTACGTTTTGGTGACAGCCACAAAAGTCGGTCAGAACACCACCTGACACACACGTCGACCATTGCGGCCTCAGGAACCCCCCGAGCGTAGTCGGTCCTGAGCGTAGTTTCTGCATAGAGCTAATGCAAGGCTTTTGTACCACCAAGTGGTTGACCATAGGACATTCATTTTGTAGTCAAGACTTTTCGTAACCAAAGTGTGGTTACGCCTCCCAAGTTACTCACGCCAGGAGGCACTTAAGTGCGTCTACGAATGCCACCTTTGCCCCTGGATAAGTTAATCCTATAAGATCTTTCTTCGTAGTGCGGTGAGGCAATTGTTTTCATTTGAGGAGAGAGGCAAGACTGGGCTCGACCAATGAATGACTCTTTTGTTCATTTTACTCAGACCAACGCAAGACGATTTTATTCAGGTGAAGGGAAGAAGGGGGAGGAGGAGGAGGAGGAGGAGGAGACTATCAACTTCGATATTTTCTATTCTGAGTACCGCCAAGCGATTTTATTCATTTTAGTAAATAACACTGAGTTAACTTACAACGGTGAGCCAAGAACAACCTCGGAAGATCGTCGGAATGAAGGTTTCAATCGATCCTGATCTAGGACATAAGTTCATATCTGGTTTCGATCCTTTTAGACGCTCTGGGTGGCAAGAAGGTAGCAGACGGGAAACATATGCATAAGGTGCCGGTGAAGATGCATTGCGACAGCCGCATTTCATTATTTGAACGACTTCATAGTAACTGCTGATTTGTTTTTTAATATATACATATATATACACACACACATATATATATATGTATATATATATATATATATTCATATATATATTATATACATAATATATATATATATATATATGTATATATGTATATATATATGTATATATATATATATATTTATTTATATACATATTTATATATATATATGTATGTATATATATATCTATATATAATATATATATATATATATATGTATATATATATATATATATGAGAGATTGGGTGGAGGAAGAATAAGCGAAGATGGGCTGGAACTTTTTATTGCTTATACGTTTCGACCGACTCGGTCTTCTTCAGTAACCTGTCTACAAACAGTTGGACCACACATTTATACATCCGAGGATGGGAACAAGGACAGGTCACCCCGCTGGCTGTCTGGGGATTCCCTTTCCCGTATCATGTATACGTTTCCCAATTGTATGCATGATACGGGAAAGGGAATCCCCAGACAGCCAGCGGGGTGACCTGTCCTTGTTCCCATCCTCGGATGTATAAATGTG
>NC_134792.1:29755643-29763143 GCF_046742065.1 Oratosquilla oratoria
CTGTTTTCTCTAAAGAAGCGTAGACTTAAAGGTGACTTGATACAAAATTTTTACACTGAATGAGAATCCGACAAGAAACAATGGTCTCAAACTGTCAGGAAATAGATTTAGATTGGAAATGGGTAGAGACAACTTTACCACCCGTGTAGTTAATAAAAGGAATAAACTTTCTGCAGAGGCAGTGCAGTGTAGTTAAGTTCGAGGCTTTAAGAATCATTTAGATGAGCACTTAAGCAAGATGTTGTGATGACTATCATTTATTTTACATTATTTGTTTATTTGTTTTGTTATCAATTGTCTGTTTATTATTATTTGTTTGATTCTTATTTATTATTAGTTATATGTAAATATATTGTTATTTACTATTTACCTGTTTGTTTATTAATTATATATATGTATTTATTTAGCTATTTTATCTATTATTATTTACAATATTATATTCATTTATTTGTTTATTTATTTATTAATCTATCATTATTATATATATTTTCGGATCCGATCTAGTTATGGACCAAAAGGTCTCCTTTTCGGCCTTTGTAATCCTATGTAAATAGCTGAATAAATAACTAAAAAATAAAATAATGTAAGTAAACAAATTAATAAACAAATATATTAATGAGTAAATGAATAAATGAATAAACAAATGAATAAACAAGAGAAATAAATAAAATATTATATATATGTATATATATATATATATATATATGTATATATATATATATATATATATATACGTATATATATTTATGTATATATATATATGTATATATATATGTATATATATATGTATATATATACATATATATATAAATATAAATATACATATACATATACATGTATATATACATACATATATATGTATATATATATATATATATATATGTATATACATATATATATATATATATATATATATATATATATATATATAAAGAATGGAAGACAAATGAGTGGAAGGACGGTGAGCTAAACAAAGAGAACAGTTGGAGTTTTATTCACTAACGTTTCATCCTTACTAGGACATTCTCAAAGTACATGTACTTAGAGAATGTCCTAGTAAGGACGAAACGAAACGTCAGTGAATAAAACTCCAACTGTTCTCTGTGTTTATATATATATATATATATATATAATATATATATATATATAAATATATATATATATATATATACTCTATATATATATATATATATATATATATATATGTGTGTGTGTGTGTGTATGTATATGTATACATATATATATGTATATATATACATATATATGTATATATATACATATAAATATATATATATATATACAGTATATATATAGATAGATAGATAGATATGCTGGTACATTGCGAGAAGTTGGTGAAGGTGGAAAAAGAAGTCACGGGTCTACAGTAGTTCCGAGTTCCTGCGTTTATTCCTGACCGGCTTCGCTCTATGCTTCATTCCGCTGAAGTAGCAGAGAGCGAGACCGGTCAGGAATAAACTCAAGAACTCGGAAGTAGCCCCGTGATTTCTGTTTCCACCTTCACCAACATTTATAGATATGTATATATATGTATATATATATATATGTATATATATACATATACATTTATATATATATATATATATATATATATATATATATATATATAGAAGAACTAATGTCGGGAATATTCTTTTATATTTTGTTTTCTAGCTGTGATTTTATTCAGCTGAGGGGAAACCTCGTTATCTAAAGGCTTTTAAAAAAGCGTTGCCTAATGTATAAGGCTATGATTTGATCATTTTATATATTTGCTTCCAATTTATTGTAAATATCTTTTGTTCTTTGTACAACTTAGATCAACCAAGAAACCATGTGTCTTGCTCAATATCACTGAGTGTAGCTCTTCCTTGAGGGTTTGAAACAAGAATGTTTTTTATCAGACGGAAAATTCTTCTTGATAGTGATTTCCATGGTGTTTTTAGTCTCATCTCTTCTGTCGAATAACACCAGACTGCAAAATTAATGTCTTTCTTTGTTATAGGGATTTTCCAAGGATTTTGACCTGTTACGAGTCTGAATAGAACAATTCCACAGGCCCAGATGTCGTTGGGGCCTCCCAAGTATTTTCCAGGGAAGACTTCGGGGGCGATGTAGGCTGAAGTCCCGCAGATTTTCGTCAGGTACTTGCCTTTGACGAACTCGCCAGCCATCCCGAAGTCTCCAATCTTGAGATCATCGTCTTTCGTTAGGAAAAGGTTTTCAGGCTTAATATCTCGATGGACGATGTTCCTCGAGTGTAAATATGTCACTCCTTCAATCAGTTGCCTGAAGAAGAATCTTGCCCTTCTTTCGGACATTCCTCTTGTGTTAATTCTGTCCTGAAGTGTACCTCCATTGACATATTCTAAGAAAATGTATAAGTTTTCTGAATCCCTGTTTTCGCCCAGTAAGGCTACGACATTACTATGCTTTAGTTTACGATGAATATCAATTTCTTCAAGTTGTCGATGAAGGCGGTAGATTTTGATAGTTTTTCTTGCACAAAGGAAGCCCGAAGTAACGTCCTTCACGAGGGAAACGGAGGCAAAGCTGCCTTTCCCGAGGAAACGTACTTCTTCCCATGGCATTCCTTGTGCAAAACCAACAGAAGACTTCAGTTTCTTGGTTGTATGTAAGGTTTCATTTCTTAAATCAGAAAACTTACGTTTTTTGGGTTGCCTCACGGACTTTTGAGCCTCATCCAGAACGATTCTAATGATCATGAGGGTCCGGAGAATGCTTCTGTTTATATCAGGAGTGTCTTTCATGGCTTTTACACCAAAGAGCTGTCCAACCTTTTCGTTGAAGAATTCTAGGAGGACCATAAGCTCCATTATGGTGCAGACACTTACGAATGCTCGGACTCTTCGGTCAAAATCCTTATCCAGATCCCTTGAAGCTCTTTGGTGTCCGTTGGGTTCCTTCTCGCCGTCGTCTTGGGAATCGCCAAAATATCGGGAGAATCCGTTCGATCGCATCTCCACAAAATTAAATGACTATTTTCGCAAAGGTGAGTCACATAGGACAATGTCCCGGGAAATCTTAGATACGTCTTGTACCAAATAATTTCCGTCTGCGCTTGATAAAAGAAACATTATTGACGGGTAATATTCCCTCATTGCTCTTGAAGAAATGGCCTTCAGCCAAGTCAACCAATAAAAACGCAACCATTTCTGTAAACAATACTAAAGTTTTTATTGATGATAAGTAGTGTTTTCAACCTTGTAGACAATATCGCACCGAACATAAACTTTAAGATTGATAATAAAAATAAAGCTAAAAATGATCAGCATTCTAATATAAATGTGTGTGTGTGTGTGTGTGTGTGTGTGTGTGTGTGTGTGTGTGCGTGTGTGCGTGTGTGCGTGTGTGCTGACGGTCAACTTGAATATTCAAATGAAGGAATGTGTAATATCTTAAACAATTATTTTAGCTCGGTATTCGTAAACGAAACACCTCAAAGTGAATTCCAAACTGAAACCTGTGAAAAGTCTGGGGTAAACTTACTCACTACGGTAAATATAACAAAAGAAAAAATTAAAAGGTGTATAGACAAACTCAAAGTTAATAAAACACCAGGGCCTGACGGTTGGCATCCAAGAATCTTAAAGGAAATGAAAAATGAGATTGTTGTTCCATTAGAAATTATTTTCAAGAAATCCATCATATCCGGAGATGTCCCAAGAGAATGAAAGCTAGCTAACGTTACTCCCATATTCAAAAAAGGTGACAAAAAGAAACCAAATAACTATAGGCCTATAAGTTTGACTTCGATCGTAGGAAAAATAATGGAAACTATCATCAGAGATGATATCGAATATCATTTAGAAAGTAACCATTTGATAAATGATAGCCAGCATGGTTTCAGACGGAAACGTTCTTGCGTGACTTACTCGAATTCTACAACACAGTTATCTCTAATTATGACAAAAGAAACAATATAGATTTAATATATCTAGACTTTGCAAAAGCTTTTGATACCGTCCCACACGAAAGACTACTTACTAAATTAGCTTTGCATGGAATAAGTGGTAGCCTATTAGGTTGGACTAGTAATTGGTTGAAAGGTCGAAAACAGAGAGTTGTTTTAAATGGAAAAACTTCTGGATGGAAAAGTGTTGCAAGTGGAGTTCCTCAGGGTTCCGTTCTTGGGCCACTTCTATTCATAGTATATATAAATGATATAGACCATGGACTAAAATCTACTGTTTCCAAATTTGCTGATGATACAAAACTGTGCGGAGTGGCAAATGATCACTCAAACCAATTAGATATTCAAGAAGATTTAGATGAATTACAGCAATGGTCTGAAAAGTGGCTAATGAAATTTAACACAAGTAAATGCAAGGTAATGCACATAGGTAAAAATAACAGTAAGTACGATTACAAGTTATTTGGAAATTCGTTAACAAAAGTGGATAGTGAAAAAGATCTCGGCGTAATTATCAGTAACGACCTCAAATCATCTAAACAGTGTATTTCAGCCTCTGAGAAAGCAAATAAGATTCTGGGATTGATTGCGCGATCTTTTGATTTCAAAAGTCCATCACTCATTAACAAGCTATATAAATCGTTAGTTCGTCCACATTTGGAATATGCTGTTTCCGTATGGTCACCGAATCTCATTAAAGACATTGACAGACTGGAAAAAGTACAACGGCGAGCCACAAAACTGATTCCAAATATCAAAAATAAATCATACGAAAATCGACTTAAGCACATGAATCTGTTTTCCCTAAAAAAGCGTAGACTCAGAGGTGACTTGATACAGGTCTTTAAGATTTTAAAGGGAATTGACAACATCAAAAGTGACAAAATTTTCACATTGAATGAGAATCAGACAAGAAACAATGGTCTCAAACTGTCCGGAAATAGATTCAATTTGGAAGTAGGTAGAAACAACTTTGCCAACCGTGTAGTTAATGAATGGAATAAACTTCCTGCACAGGTAGTGCAATGTAGTTCAGTTCGAAGCTTTAAGAATCAGTTAGATAAATACCTAAGTAAGATGCTGTAATGATTATAATTTATGTTATATTATTTGTTTTTGTTTTGTTATAATTTGTCTGTCTGATTTATTATTAGTTATATGTCAATTTGTAATCATTTACTATTTACCTTTTTGTTTGTTATTCAACTATACCTATGCATTTCTTTATGTATTCTATTTGTTATTTTTACATTATTATAGTTTTAATTTATTATTAATATATATATTTTTTTTTGCATCCGACCTAGATATGGATCAAAAGGTCTCCTGTCGGCATGCTCCACCTTTGTAATCCTTTGTGTGTGTGTGCGTGTGTGTGTGTGTGTACTTGTGTGTACGTTGATATGGTAATGTATTTGTACTACATTTCGTACAATCAATGACTTTCCCATAATTATTTTTCCTTCGTGAATATTACGGAATCAGTACACGCAAGACTGTCAGTTCAACTTTCATTTTTTCCTTAATAATGTTTTAGTTTTATCATGAACTCAGCTATGAATAAAGCGAAAAAATTCTTTCTTCCTTTGTATTTTACTTCCCCGATATATTTCTTCAAAAAACAACGGTTGAAGTATGAGTTTTTTGCTGTTGTCACACCCATGTATATAGTATTTGGAAGTTGGTAGAAACAGCTTCACCAACTGTGTAGTTAATGAATGGAATAAACTACCTGCTGAGGCAGTACAATGTAGATAAGTTCGAAGTTTTAAGATTCATTTAGATAAACACCTAAGCAAGATGCTGTAATGCCTGCCATTTATTTTTTGTTATTTATTTATTTATTTGTTATTATTTGTCTGTTTATTTATTATTATTTCCTTGATCATCACTTATCATTATTTATCTCTCAATTTATTACCATTTACTTTTTATCTGTTTGTTTATTATTTAATTTTACCTATTCATTCATTTACATATTTCATTTATTATATATATATCATTATAATTCTTATTCACTTGTTTATTTATCTATTCATTTATCATTATTATATATATATATATGTTTTTTTGCATCCGGCCTAGTTATGGACCAAAAGGTCTGTCGGCAGGCTCCTCCTTTGTAATTCTTTGTAATACACACACACACACACACACACACACACACACACACACACACACACACACACACACACACACACACACACTCACACACACACACACACACACACACACACACACACATATATATATATATATATATGTATATATATATATACATATATGCATACACATATATATATATATATATATAATATATATATATATATATATATATGCTGGTAACAACTTAAGAAAAAGAAACACAGAAATCCCAAGCGCTTTCGTGTAATTCACATCCTCAGGGGAGACTACAGACAAAAGTACAATACAAAGATAATATAAACGGAAAAGTATAAACCTAGGAGAGGTGACAAGCCGTCATACGAAAAAATATAGGAGAGGTCACAAGGCATACATATATATATATGTATATATATATATATATATATATATACATATATATATGTATATATATATATTTATATATATATATATATACCTATGTTTATATGATATGTGTATTCATATATATATATATATATATATATATATATATATATATATATATATATATATATATACATATATATGTATATCTATGTATATATATCAGAAAGGATTACAAAGGAGGAGCATGCCGATAGACCTTTTGGTCCCTAACTAGGTCGGATGTAAAAAAATATATATGATAATGATAAATGAATAAATAAATGAACAAATAGTAAGAATTATAATAATACATAAATATAATAAATAAAATGTGTCAATGAATCAATAGGTAAAATTGAATAATAAACAAACAGGTAAATAGTAATAAATGATAAATTGACTGAGGAATAATAATAAATGATAAAGGAAATAGTAATAAACAAACAGACAAATAATAACAAATAAATGAATAAATAACATAAAATAAATGGCAGCCATTACAGCATCTTGCTTTGCTGTTATCTAAACGAATCTTAAAACTTCGAAAAGAAATACATTGCACTGCCTTTATTGGTAGTTTATTCCATTCATTAACTACACGGTTGGCGAAGTTGTTTCTACTCACTTCCAAATACTATATACAAGGGTGTAACTATGGAAAAATACTCATACTTCAACAGTTGTGTTTTGAAGAAATATATCGGGAAAGTAAAATACAAAGGAAGAAAGAAGTTGTTTTCGTGTTATTCATAGTTGAGTTCATGATAAAACTAAAACATTATTAAGGACAAAATGAAAGTTGAACTGATAGTCTTGTGTGTACTGATTCCGTAATATTCACGGAGAAAAAATAGTTATGGGAAAGTCATTGATTGCACGAAATGTAGTACAAATACATTACCATATCAACGTACACACACACACACACACACACACACACACACACACACACACACACACACACACACACACACACACACACACACACACACACACACACACACACACACACACACACACACACACACACACACACA
>NC_134792.1:29768143-29770643 GCF_046742065.1 Oratosquilla oratoria
AATTTCTTTTTATAAAACAAGATTCAATAATATTTCTTTCTATAATATTAGTACAGGAAGTAATTATTTCAGAATTTTCCCAGTCAATATTATGACCATAATCCCTTTGGACGAAAACGTTCGGTATCTGTTTTTCAATTTCCCGGTGGTTTCTGCAAAAATATTTTATCACGTGTGTTTTGTGATTTCTTTGCATATATATATATATATATATATATATATATATATATATTATAATATATATATATATATATATATATACATGCGTAAATAACCACTTTTCCCTAGTGGTTACTTACGCATTTGTGAACACACGCTCCTAGTGTTTATATTGCATATATATATATATATATATATATATATATATATATATATATATATGCAAGCAATCACATCACCGTGATACAACACCGCTAAGAAACGCTTTCACAAAACTTGCAATCAAGAACTAAGAAACCATGAACAACTAAATACACTTGTCCTTCCTTTCCATGAAAATTTTCTTAGTATTGTTAATCTACTAAAAAAATTGGATATCAAAGTAGCCTTTAAATATGACCACACCATTAAGAAAACTTTAATTAAGAACAGCCCTCCTAACAACAACGGTGTGGTCTATAAAATTCCTTGCAAAGACTGTAATAAATTTTATATTGGACAAACTGGGAAAAGCTTGGAAACAAGGATTTCCCAACATAAATATAGTGTCAGATCTGCCCAGGAAAACAATGCGTTATTCCAACAAAAATCATTAAACAACCATCAGATTGATTGGTCCAAGGCAACAATTTTAGCTAAAGGGAAAAGCTTGCAAGAAAGAAATATTATAGAATCTTGCTTAATATCAGATACGTTTGACAAAAATGTAAATTTAAGCTATGGTCATTTTATATGTGATAAAATGCTAACCCAAATGGTCACTGAGATCTTTCCGCCAGATTGAAACTTGTGTGGGTCAGGTCAATAGGGGTAAGGTCATCCCCCCTCCTCACATTGTATTGTCTCCCCCCTTCCCCTCCCCCCCTATGGTTGACACCTGATGCTTCTATTTAAAACCCATACTCTGTATCTCTTGTCATTTAGTCTGAAGATGAAATATACGAAAGTACTTACTGTCTACAAGTTTCCTTTCTGGTATAGATATATATGTATGTATGTATATATATTACAAAGGATTACAAAGGAGGAGCATGCCGACAGACCTTTTGGTCTATAACTAGGTCGGATGTAATATATATATATATACATATATATACATGTATATATATATATATATATATATATATATATACATATAAATATATGTATATATATATATATACACACATATATATATGATATATATACATATACATATATGTATATATATATATATATATATGTATATATATATGTATACATATACATACTTATATATATATATGTATATATATATATGTATATATATATGTATATATACGTATAAATATATATATATATGTATATATATGTATGCAGATATATATGTATATAATATATATATATATATATATATATATATATGTATATATATATATGTATATATATATATATTACAAAGGATTACAGAGGAGCATGCCGACAGACCTTTTGGTCCATAACTTGACCGGGTGTAAAAAATATATATATATATATATATATATATATGAATATATATATATATATATATATAATGATAAATGAATAAATGAATAAACAAATGAATAAGAATTATAATGATATATATATAGTAGATAAAATATGTAAATGAATGAATAGGTAAAATCAAATAATAAACAAACAGATAAAAAGTAAATGATAATAAATTGAGAGATAAATAATAATAAATGATGATCAAGGAAATAATAATAAATAAACAGACAAATGATAACAAATAAATAAATAGATAACATAAAATAAATGGCAGGCATTACAGCATCTTGCTTAGGTGTTTATCTAAACGAATCTTAAGGCTTGATTCACACTATCGGTCCGGTCGCGGTCCGCTCCCGCTCCGCTCACGGTCCGGTCCAATATTGTCTCATTAATTTCAATGGAAGCATTCACACTGGCGCTCTCGCTCCGCTCTCGCTCCGGTTTCGCTCCGGTCACGGTTCCGTCAAAAGATATTTTTACTGGAGCGAGACCGGACCGTGAGCGGACCGTGAGCGCCAGTGTGAACTCAGTTGCCACGGTCCTGCTCCTCCTGCTCCACTCCAGTCGAGATTCAGCCTTCATATAAGCAAGTAGTGTTACCTTCTGTCCTACCAAACCATGGATAATCCAAAGAAAACACCACAATGGGATCATGAGAAAGTTAGAAAAATGATAAAAATACGTTTTCTTTTTATTTATCACTGATACAATGACAATGCGTACAGCTAGGATATGCATAAGCACCAACTGAATAAAATATAACCTACAAAACTTACTTTAATTTTGTGGATTCAGATAGAATGCTAATAGAATTAGTCAAAAGGTAAACCAGAGCTGTACGACCTGA
>NC_134792.1:29813589-29818589 GCF_046742065.1 Oratosquilla oratoria
AACTCAAGTCAGTTTTAGTTACTTCGGGAGTTACCAATTGGGAAGTTAACTTGATAGCTCAAGGTAATCCTGTGATGGGTGAGAACTCCCTTTGATATATTCTGGCCAGCGCCAGGTGATTTAATTAAAATAAAGAAGAAGGGAGTACCTCCATATACAAGTGGACTCAGACTCAATCGTGATGTTGTCTCTCTTTAGTCATTCTATTCTGTCTAACGCCACACTATTCATCTCAAAGTAGGACCCAGGCAAAGGATTAAGAATACATCTAAAGGGGGAGAGGGAGAGCATAGCCAAAGCCGCCCCCACTTCTCCAGCCTCTCAGAATACAGACTTAAGCACATTAACTTACACTCTCTGGAAAGACAAAGAGTGCGGGGCGATCTAATAGAGGTATTCAAATGGGTCAAGGGTTTTAACAAGGGTGACACAGGCAAGGTCATCATATTAAGACAGCAGGACAGGACTCACAGTAACGAATTTCAGTTGGACAAATTTAGGTTTAAGAAGAAAACAGACATGATCTGATTTTCCAACAGATTAGTTAACGAATGGGATAGACCACGTAGTGAGCGTTGATAGGTTGAAGATAACTTTATGTATAGGAATGACGGGTGGTAAGGGACATGGAACTACCTAGTATGATACCGTATGGTCTCTTGTAGTCTCCTCTATACATACTTAAGTTCTTATATTAAGAACAAAATCGTTTGATGACATACACTTCTATTGTCATTCTCCCCCTCGACCCCCAATCCAATAGAGTGCCATTCTTGTGGCACTTTGCCCCCACTAATTGCGGCACGGTGGACCCCGCGTGCCAGTCAGAGGGAACAGACCCCGACCCCCTCCTCCCCCCCCTCCTCCCCCTTCACCTCGCTCCTTTCCCATCTCCTTACCTTCTTGCCCCCGAAACCATGAGGAGAATACCAAAACAGACCCTTTTCTCTTCCAGCTTTCCACTCCCCCTCCTCCCCCCCACATCCTAATAATTACCCTTCCTCCTCCTCCTCCTCCTCCTCCTCCTCCTCCTTCTCCTTCTCCTCCTCCTCCTCCTTCTCCTTCTCTCCCTCCTCCTCCTCCTCCTCCTCCTACTCTTCCCCCTCCTCCTCTTGTCTCTTTCGTCTTTCCTTGAAAGTCCTTCCCTTCCGCCTCGTTCTCTCTTTTTTTTTTATTCTTTTACTCTCTATCTTTCTCTCTTCCTCTCTCTCTCTCTCTCTCTCTCTATCTCTCTCTCTCTCTCTCTCTCTCTCTCTCTCTCTCTCTCTCTCTCTCTCTCTCTCTCTCTCTCTCTCTCTCTCTCTCTCTCTCTCTCTCTCTCTCTCTCTCTCTCTCTCTCTCTCTCTCTCTCTCTCTCTCTCTCTCTCTCTCTCTCTCTCTCTCTCTCCCTCTCTCTCTCTCTCTCTCTTACCCCTCTCTCTCTCTCTCTCTCTCTCTCTCTCTCTCTCTCTCTCTCTCTCTCTCTCTCTCTCTCTCTCTCTCTCTCTCTCTCTCTCTCTCTCTCTCTCTCTCTCTCTCTCTCTCTCTCTCTCTCTCTCTCTCTCTCTCTCTCTCTCTTACCCCCCCTCTCTCTCTCTCTTACCCCCCCCCTCTCTCTCTCTCTCTCTCTCTCTCTTTCTCACCACTCACCTCATTCTCTCTATTTCTCTCTCTCCCTGCCCCCTCTTCTGTCTCTCCCTCTCTTTCCCTGCCCCCCCCTCCCCTTCGAAACCCGCCATAACGGACGCCCCGCAATACATAATGGGACGTTAATCTACGTTACCCGTACTAATTAGTACAGGTAATACCACGGGCGCGGTGCCGCCTTGCAATTCGCCTCGTCCTAACCCGCCGCGTCGATTCGGATTAATGAAACTAATCTCCTTCGTGAAGAAGTTCCTCAGGATTATTAGTGTCTATTTCAACGCTGAGGCTGCCTTATTCAGAGCGACATTTCATTGAGGCTTAATTTGTTCTTTTATACTCATCTTCATTTTTTTTTATAATGTTCTTTGGTTTTTGTTATTATTGTTGTCATTAGTGTCACTGTAGTTGGTCTTTGTTACTGTTATCGTTGTTATTGTCATTATCAATACCAGCATTTACATATTCATTGCTGTTATTATGAATTTATTATTAACATAATTATTATCATTGTTATTAATATATACATACATATATATATATATATATATATATATATATATATATATATATATACATACACATATTCACACTGCTCCTTGTCCTCAGCTAGAGAACTCGTTTGCTGCTGAGACACCAGATAGCGAATACCTCATGTGAAGTTTTTATCTTCGAATAGTGACAAGTGATTGTGTTGTGTTTTTGTAATTGTATACGTATAGCGCTATACAGTTACAGGTATAAGATAAAGTGTAGTGTTCTAGTGATTTAGAATCAAAACAGTAGTCTGTTACTGTACTCCAAAGGTAGGAGTAATAGTATAAGGTAAGCAGAGTAAGCTTTGTGTATTTAGTTTATTTAGTGACCGCTTTTGTTTCTTTTGTTGATTTATATTTTCTCTTTGCCGTTTGTATTGCTGAAGGAGGAGCGAAATGGCTTGTGAAGGTTGTGTGAACCTGGAGGACCGTCTCAGGATGTGTGAGGAGGAAATTCGTCTTCTCAAGAGTGCGCTCTGTGAGAAGAGTGAATCCTCCCCACAACCCAAAGAGCGTTCCACCTCTTCCACTTCTGCCACTGCCGTGAGCGAGTGGCGCTCCGTGGGGTCCCGTTTGTTGAGCCCTGCGGAACAATCGCTGGCTCTAGTCAATCGTTTTGCTCTCCTGGAAGATGAGGTGGCTGAAAATCAGGAGTTCTTGGTGGTGGGGGACTTCATGATGCGAAGCTATGATGACATCCTGCAGCGGAAGAATAAACGACGTTGCAAGCTTATATGTCAACCGTGCCGTGGGATCACCAATTGTACCGAGATCATCAAGGAGCAAAGGCGGACGAACACGGTTACGATTGCTCATACGGGAAGTAAAGATGTGGGTAGGGTGAAATCAGAGGAACTTGTTCGGAATTACAAGGTCTTCCTTCAGGAGATAAAGGAGCGTGGGAGCCGTCACGTTGTCTGTGGGATCCTTCCGAGGATCTACGCTGGCTCGTGTTGGAACAATAGAGACATAGGGATCAATGAGAGGATATCACAATTGTGCACACAACTGGAATACCACTTTCTACCATGAAGGTAGAATGTAGATTGAGAGAAGCGAGTAAATGCCTTGGGGGATTAAAAAGTGTGATGAGAAATAGACATTTGGGAATGGATGCTAAGAGGAGATTGTATGAAGGAGTGATTGTGCCGACAGCACTGTATGGGGCAGAAACATGGAACATAAGAGAGGAAGAGAGAAGTAGTTTGAATGTGTTTGAGATGAAATGCCTGAGAAGGATGATAGGGGTTACTAGGCTGCATAGAGTGAGAAATAAGGTGAGGAGGAGAACAGGGGTGGAAAAGGAGCTGGGAGATAGGGTTGATGAAAGAGTATTGGCATGGTTTGGACACACGGAAAGAATGAGTGAAGAAAGATTAGTAAAAGAGGTGTGGAAGGTAGAGATGGAAGCAGTGAACATGAGGGGGTGACCAAGAATGAGATGTATGAATGGGGTAAAAGGGGCAATGGGAAAGACGGGAATGTCTGTTGAGGAAGGACGGGAGAGGACAGTAGATAGGGGTGAATGGAGAAGGGTTGTATATGGATGATGATGTGATGCATGAGGGGGAATGGGTGGGGGATGATGAGTGAGGAAATATGTATGAAAAATAAATTAACGCAGTCCGAAAGAATTTCTCCCCGTCTTCTCCTTTTCCGCATGAGGAGACGGAAAGGGGT
This sequence comes from Oratosquilla oratoria, assembly GCF_046742065.1. NCBI lineage: Eukaryota > Metazoa > Arthropoda > Malacostraca > Stomatopoda > Squillidae > Oratosquilla > Oratosquilla oratoria. The sequence goes on from NC_134792.1 coordinate 29,817,429, forward strand.
AATCGCCGATTTAATGAAGCGGCCTTGCTGTGGATGTGCTGTGTCTTGCAACACTGCTTCTGACCCAGGGCAGTGAACATGATGCAGGGATGATCCGTCATCCAGGAGGTGCCAAGATAAAAGGTAGGGAAGAGGGTAGAGGGGAGTGGAGCATGTAGGAGATGGAATGGGTAGGAGTGGTTTCTATGCCTTTGTTTTTTGGCTACCTCCCGTGTAAGGGGCAAAAAGCTTTTGGTATATGTATGTACACACACACACACACACACACACACACACACACACACACACACACACACACACACACACACACACACACACACACACACACACACACACACACACACACACACACACACACATATATATATATATATATATATATATATATATATATATATATATATACTTGTATATGTTGTTACAGTGGGAACCCTAGCCCGACAAATATATCCTGCTTTGGCCACCGACCACTATCAGTAAAAGGCATTCCTGTATGCCGGACGTCGAATAGAACTGTCTCCCTACCTCTCCGTCTTCAAACACCGTCACTCTCATCCGGCGATGCGGTCCCGAGGGGCCGATGCCGAGTCCTTGGACTGAGAACCATCTCTTTTCGTCTTTGAGTCCTTACACTTTCGGACCCCTTCTGTCTTCTTACGTAGGTGGTCCCATGCAGGGCCCCTGTGGGTATGTTCCAGCTCAAGGAACTCACCTTCTAAGTGGAACAAATTAACTGTCGCGTCTGGAACGATCAAGCCGCGATGTCTAGCACGACCCTCGAGTATTGAGACCTCACCCTCCAAGGCAACTTCGAGTGTTTGTCATTTAATCCTCGAGGATGACATTCAGGAGGGACTAGCGAGACTTCGTGGGCGGATGTAAAGATGATGACATGACTTCCTTTGTGTCATGTGACAACATCTGTAGACAAAGGAAGTTAATGACAAGACTTCTTGGGCGACACGTAAAGATATGGACGACATCTCCCTGAGGACATGGAGACACAGTGACAAGACTTCCTGGAGTAAGGCATTGGGACATTGAAAACGCCGCCAAGAAGAGAGGGAAAGGTAATGATAAGACTTCTTGGGCGACGAACAGAGATAATGACAAGACTTTTTTGGTGGAAAAATAAATAAACAAAGAAAAATTATTTACTTG
>NC_134792.1:29823589-29826089 GCF_046742065.1 Oratosquilla oratoria
CACGCTGGAGGGCGCTGTCCCCTGCCCACGTCCCCCGTGGCTAGCCGTGACCCGGTCGCCTCCCAAACACCCCCCCCCCCCAACCCCCCAGCCCCGTTTTTGTCCAGCCTTGATTTGGCACCTCCCCCTCTCCCCTCCTCCTCCTCCTCCTCCTCCTCCTCTCCCCTCCCCACTTTGCAATGTGGATTTTTTTTTTGTCTGCAACTGTGTGCATGTCCAGGTTGTGGTTGGCTGCTGTAGCTGACCGCATGCACTTGTATTGGCTTCCATTGCACAGGGAGTGGGGGGGGGGAAGGGAGAGGGGGAGGGGGGAGGGGGTAGGGAGGTGGGCCGGTGGGTAGAGTGCTCGGATCGTGTCCTCAAGGTTCCTAGTTCGGGTCTCGTTGTTGTTGTTACGTTGTTGTTGTGTTTCTTTTTTTACATTGTAGTTATTGGAGTGTCTGACTACATCCACTTATATATATCTATTAACATTGTAGTGGAGTAAAGGTGGAGTAGTGGTTATAGTCCTTCGACCGAATCCGTCCAGGTGGATTTCTCTCTTCTGCAATGGATGACGGCATCCATCTTCATCCATTTTCCCTGTAAATGGAAGGAGGACGGGGTTGAGGTGGGTCACTGGTTAGAGCTATGCGATCACATTATGTCCTCCTCGCCTTCGTTTCGCATCTATCCGAGTATTTTTCTTATCTGACATTTATTCATGTCTTTGTATATCTATCTATTTATACATTTATTCATTTATTGTATTTATTTATTTGTTTATCTATCTTTTCACTTATTTGTCTCCTCATTCATTTATTCATTTATCTATTCATTTATTCATTTATTGCAGATAGTCTATCTTTTTACTTGTCTATTCATTTATTCGTTTATTTATGCATTTATTAATTTATTTACCTATTCTTGTTATCAATTTAATTTTCATTCATTTATATACTCGTATTCATCTACTCATTCACCTTTTCATTTATTGCAGATAGTCTATCTTTTTACTTGTCTATTCATTTATTCGTTTATTTATGCATTTATTAATTTATTTACCTATTCTTGTTATCAATTTAATTTTCATTCATTTATATACTCGTATTCATCTACTCATTCACCTTTTCATTTATATATTTATTGACAAAAATTGATTCTCCTTTGCAGCTTGTTTTCTGTCTAGCGCTTGATGATTCATGGGCTCTTAAGATATTTGATTATGGTCAAATAACTGATGATTTTATACAGTAAAGGAAGGCCCCCTAATGTAACTACTCTTGTTGGCGCCTGGTGATTTTATCTAGTTGAAAAATTCAAGTTAAAGTATTAGCTCGTGTGTACATTATCATTATTATTATTATTGTTATTATTATCATTATCACTATTGTTATTATTATCATTATTATTATTATTATTATTATTATTATTATTATTATTATTATTATTATTATTATTATTATTATTATTATTATTATTATTATTATTATTATTATTATTATTATTATCATTATTATTATTATTATTATTATTATTATTATTATTATTATCATTATTATTATTATTATTATTATTATTATTATTATTATTATTATTATTATTATTATTATTATTATTATTATTATTATTATTATTATTATTAATGATTATCATTATCATTATTGTTACTATTATTTAGTAATATTTTTCCCATATTGAGATCAGGGTGAAATTTCTCCTAGGTCAACACCAGACTGCTCTTAATGAGCATTTCTTTTTTTTGTGTGTTATTTGATTTTGTTTTACTTTACTCTTTTATTCATTATTTTATTTGCTTCTTAATACATTTATTTATCTACCCATTTATTTATTTATAAATCTAATCTTTATTTGTTTATTTATGCATCTATCTTTTTATTGTTTTATTTATTACTTATCTATTTTTCTATTTTTGTATTTATTTATTCATTCATTTATTTATTTGTTTATTTATTTTTATTAAACTATTAATGTACCTCCTTATCTATGTATCTATCCATTCATTAATGCGTATTCCTGTGCTTGCATAGGTGGAAACGGTGACATACATCACAAATTTCATTTTGATAGAAATACTACCACCAAGAGACCACCCTCCCCCACACCACCCCCCTTCACCACCCCCACCACGGAATAGAATTGCTTGCCGGCTGGCAAAAACAAAATCGCCAGGGTGGTACGGCACCGCCACTGAAGCGACCAATCCCAGAGAGCCTGAGGAAATGCAGTGTTTCCAATTAGGCGATCCCTTCCCCCGCCACACGTGCTCTCCCGGGCTTGGATGTTGCGCAGAGCTGAGCAACGACCCTCGCTGAGCTGGGGTTTAGGAGGAGGAGGCTCCAGAAATGGTTGGGTATAAAGGAGGAAGGGAACATGAAAAGCCGGGGATGCAAGTATAGAAGGCGATTAGAAAAATATAAAAAACCGAAAATAAAATAAAAATAAAAAAAAGAGGAGGAGGAGGAGGAGGAGGAGGAAGGGGAAGAGAAGGAGGAGGAAG
>NC_134792.1:29861089-29863589 GCF_046742065.1 Oratosquilla oratoria
ACAATAGATTTTACTCCGTGGTCTACATACAGTATATATATATACGGTATATATACGGTATATATATATATATATATATATATATATATATATATATATAATATATATACATATATATATATTATATATATATGTATATATATATTTATATATGTATATATATATATATATCCACATATATGTATATATATATATTTATATATATATATGTATATATATATATACATATATATATATTTATATATATATATATATATATATGTATATGTATATATACATATATAATCGGTCTGTTTCCTCTACGATTTATATACGAAACTCACAAGTCATTAGATGTGGAGGATGCAAACATGGAGTGAGAACCATTGGAGGAAATTGGGGATATGGAGGGAGGAGGCGGTTTGGGAGGAAGAGGAGGAGGTGGAGGGGTGGAGGAGGTAAGGTGGGGTGAAGGGGGGCGGGGACGGATGACTGGATGACTGGATGACTGGATGACTGCATCATCCTTTACGGAGCGTAACTGGTCTCCCTACGTGCCCCCCTCTCTTTCTCTCTTTCTCTCTTTCTCTCTCTCTCTCTCTCTCTCTCTCTCTCTCTCTCTCTCTCTCTCTCTCTCTCTCTCTCTCTCTCTCTCTCTCTCTCTCTCTCTCTCTCTCTCTCTCTCTCTCTCTCTCTCTCTCTCTCTCTCTCTCTCTCTCTCTCTCTCTCTCTCTCTCTCTCTCTCTCTCTCTCTCTCTCTCTCTCTCTCTCTCCCTTTCTTTACGAAACTACCACGTGTCCAAGCCTCTATGTGGACAGTCAGTCCGTGCTGGAACTGGACTCATTTCATGGCGCACCCTTCATGGGTCTAAGGCTTCATGAGGTAAGACCCCCGGAGAACGAACGCCCATGATGTACGAACTCCGGGGGTTGGTGTCTTGAAGATTGGCCGGGTTCTGTGATGAGAAAATGGGGCTCCCTCAGCTAAATCCACGAATACAAACATAGATACATGCAAACGCGCGCGAGCACACACACACACACACACACACACACACACACACACACACACACACACACACACACACACACACACACACACACACACACACACACACACTCTCTCTCGATGGCGCAGTGGTAGAGTTCCCGGCCGCCACTACGGCGGTCTGGGTTCGAATCCCGCCCAGGGCTGAAATAATTTCAGTATCACTGCGCTGCAAGTCGTTACTCCAACTCTCGTGGGCGGGGAGTTGGGTGTGTGTGTGTGCGTGTAAGGTCATAGCATTACCCATAGATCGGTCATATATGAGCTCTGAGCTCTCTTCCGTAAGGGTGATAGCTGTCGATCACGAGTTCAACATGTGATCCAAGACCATAGCGAATACACACACACATACACACACACACACACACACACACACACACACACACACACACACACACACACACACACACACACACACACACACACACACACACACACACACACACACACACCAACGACAAAGAGCACTCCAGGATAAAGAGCGAAAAAGAGCAAATAAGACTGCGAGATACCGGACATGACGTCATTTGCCATTTTCTATTTGAAGAAAACGGGACGGGGGTGGGGGACATCCTGTTTCACAATTTTCTTTTGAAACTTGAGCATTGTCTTGTCTTTCGTACCCCGACCTAAGCTTCGCGAATCGTGTACATTAGTGTAAAACTAGTCTTAATTAACACATACTAAAATGCCATAAGGCCATTTCAGCCCTCTTCCAGCCCCAAAGGTCTAATAAGTCCTTTCCCAGACCACCACCCTCCCTCCAGCACAACAAAGGTTACAAGGTAAACAAGATGGTCTGAAGTTACCTACGCCAGGAGGCGCTGAATGGCTGCGGCCGAAGCCATCACCTGTGCCCTATGATGCGCTTTGGAGACTGTAAGACAGGTAACAAGCAGTCACTATTGGAAATTGAAAAGGAGTGCGGGATTCGAACCCGCGACTAAGCGAATATGAGACCAACATTCTTCCGATGACGCCAACCAGCATACTGATGATGACGTAAGAACAAAATATATAAAGTACGTCTTTCGGGTTAAATGGATATTTCTATTTATATCAATTCGTCTTTGTTAGACAGAATAAAGATGATAAAGTATGACCTGCCACCAATCAATTTGATTCAGTTTCTATTTATTATGTTTATTATAAATATCTATTCAATTTCATTCAGTTATCACTACTTCTATGCCTTGAATATATCTTAGGCGACTTCTTTATACATTAATTTTTACTGTCGGCAGGTGATTTTATTCAAATGCAATGACGTCTCCGTAATCCCAAAGTGATTAAAATCGCCTGGCGGCAGCAATAATAGAAAGAAATAAACCATCAGGTAATGGACATGGAACTACCTGGTGTAGGCCTTATGGTCTCTTGCGGTCTCCTTCATTCTTATGTCCTTATTTCTCTCATTCGAGAGACCCTCTTTTTGTGCCAGTTAATTATCTACAAAATGGCTATCAGTGGCTA
>NC_134792.1:29868589-29871089 GCF_046742065.1 Oratosquilla oratoria
TGCATCCGCCACCGATCCTCTAAAGCTGGCCCATTCTTTTACAATTCGGACCCCGCGTGCTAGTAGAGGGGGGAGGGGAGAATATAGGTGTGGGGAGGGGGGGGGGATAAACACAAAAGACAAGCCCCCCCTCCTTATCTTCTGTTTATGTATTCCAGCTCGAGCGGCGGTTCTCGTCTCGAGTTCGGGTAAACATCGTTCCTCACGTTAGGAAATAGCGAAGACCAAAGGGGGGAAAAAGGGGGGATTTTGGAGCAGGTGGGGGCAAGCCGGGGGAGAAGAGGTGTGTGGAAATTGCCATGGATGGTGATGGGGGGAGTTAGAGGGGGGGAATGAAAGAGGCGGAGAAGGAAAGGTACAAAGTTAAGGGAAGTTAGAGTGGGGAGAGGGAAGGTGCTAGCTGGAGAGGGAAGATTAGAAGGGGGGTAGAAGTGGATGGGAGAAGGTGGGGGGATTTAGAGGGGGGGATAATAAAGGGGGACAGTTTGAGGAGGAAATGCAAGGGAGAGGTAGGAGGAGACTGAGAAGGGTTTAGGAGAAATGGAAGAGGGAGAAGAAAAGGAGAGAAGAAAATGGGAAAGGAGACGGAAGAAGTAGAGAGGTAGGGAAAGGAAGATGGGTAAGGAAGGAGGAACAAGAGGAGGAGGAGGAGGAGGAGGAGGAGGAGGAGGTTAGAGGAAAAGTTAAGAGGGAGTAGCTTGGAAAGAGGTGGTGAGGAGGAAGGGGCTGAGGAGGAGAGAGAGAGAGGAGAAGGAGGCTAAGGAGGAGGAAGAAAAGGAAAGTAGAAGGGGAAAGAGGAAAAGAAAGAGTGAATGAGAGGGGAAGGGAGAAGAGAAGACAAAGAGGGGAAAAGAGAGGGAATGAGAGTGGAAGGGAGAGGGGAAGGGAGAGGGGAAGGGAGAGGGGAAGGGAGAGGGGAAGAGAGAGGGGAAGGGAGAGGGGAAGGGAGAGGGGAAGGGAGAGGGGAAGGGAGAGGGGAAAGGAGAGGGGAGTAGGAGAGGAAGGGAAAGGAGAAGGGAGAGAGAGGAAGAAGTGGCTGAGAAGGAGAGATTAAGGAGGAGTTTGCTGGGGAGGAGGAAGAGAGGGAAGGTAGAGGGTAAGGTGGAAGAGAAGGAAGAGAGGGGAAGGAGGAGAGGAAGGATAAGGGGAGGCGGAGAACAAAGATGAAGTGAAGGGAGAGAAAGGAAGGAAGGAAGGAAGGGGGGTAGGGGGAGAAGTAAAGGGGGGAAAGGGGAGGGGCTGGTAGTTGGTTGGTTGGTTCCTATAGTCTGTGGTTCACTGGCGTTTCTTTCTTTGTGGACCATCTGGCGCCGTCGTCGCCTCTTGTTTTGGATTTCATGTATTTTGTCTAGTTAGTCAACGGAGTATATACAGTATATATATATATATATGTATATATATATATATATATACATATACATATATATATATATATATATATATATACATATATATATGTATGTATGTATGTATGTATGTATCTATATATTCATATACATAGATAGATATGAATATATATATATATATATAGACATATATATATATACATATATACATATATGTATATACATATATATATATATATATATATACATATATGTATATACATATATATATATATATATATATATACATATATATATATATATGTATAGTGGAGGGATGACTGAGGTTCTGGTGTTTTATCTTCAAGGATTTGGTGAAGAAAAACAGGAGGAAGAGGAGAAGAAATTGGGGAGGAGGAGCAGGAGGAGGAGAAAAAGGGTGAGAAGAAATAGATGTAAAAGAGGAGGAGGAAGATGAAGAAAAAGAAGAAGAGGGAGAAGGAGCAAAAGTAAAAAGAAAGCGAGGGAAAAGTGAAGGGAAGAAGAAAATGAGGAAGGTGAAAGGAAAGAAAATGAAAAGGAGAAGAAGGAAGAAGGTGAGGAGGATGAAGATGATGAGGAAGATGAGGAGGAGGAAGAGGAGGAGGAAGAGGAGGAAGAGGAAGAGGGGTATGAGGTGGAAGAGTAGGAGGAGAACGAGGAGGAGGAGGAGGAGGAGGAAGGGAAGCAGGAGGAGGAGAAGGACGAGGACGATAACGAGGAAAAGGAGTATTTGCCACACTGGAGGATGGAGAGAGGAGGAGAGAGGGGAGAAAGAGAGAGGAAATAGAGAGAGAGGTGAGGAGAAAGAGGAGAAAGAGGAGAGAGAGGATAGAGAGAAGAGAGAGGAGAGGAGAGAGAGGAGAGAGAAGAGAGGTGAGGAGAGAGAGGAGAGAGAGAGAGAGAGAGAGAGAGAGAGAGAGAAGAGAGAGAGAGAGAGAGAGAGAGAGAGAGAGAGAGAGAGAGAGAGAGAGAGAGAGAGAGAGAGAGAGAGAGAGAGAGAGAGAGAGAGAGAGAGAGAGAGAGAGAGAGAGAGAGAGAGAGAGAGAGAGAGAGAGAGAGAGAGAGAGAGAGAGAGAGAGAGAGAGAGAGAGAGAGAGAGAGAGAGAGAGAGAGAGAGAGAGAGAGAGAGAGAG
>NC_134792.1:29878589-29886089 GCF_046742065.1 Oratosquilla oratoria
TCCCCACTCCCCGTTCCCCCCACTCCCCCTTCCCCACCCCTTCCCCCATTCCTCGTTCCCCCCTCCCTGTTCCCCCATCCCTTCCCCCACATTCCGTTCCCCTTACTCTCCCTTCCCCAACTCCTTTTTCCCCCATCCCCTTTCCACCCACTCCCCCCTCTTCTCCCATTCTTCTCCTTCCCCCACTTCACCACTCTCCCTACCCCCCACTCCCCCACTCCCTTCCCACTCCACCTTCCCCCTCACCTTCACTCTACTCCCCCTTCTCTATCCATTCCCCCTCCCCTTCCCCTCACTCCCCCTTCCCCCACTCCCCCTCTCCCTCCTCTTCCCCACCTTCCTTCCCCCAGTCCCTCTTCGCCCATCCCTTCCCCACTACCTTCCCCCCCTCCCTCACCCCTACCCACTCCTTCCCCCCTCCCCTACCCCCTACTCCTCTTCCCCAGTTCCCCTTCCCCGTCCTCATTCATCCACTCCCCCAGCCCCGAGAGCTGAATAAAACTACTTCTCCATCACCAGAATCAACTCACTCAATTTGACCAAAACTAAACCGAGACGACGGCCGGTGTAGTGGTTAAGTCACTACAAGCACTGGTAACCTGCTAGCCGTTGGTTCGATTCCTCGGGCGTACCATGTTTCAATTTCTGCATGTGTCTCCACGGTTCTTCCGATGGTGATGGTTTAGAATTAAAGTGCATTGTGGTTGATAAAAAATGTATCTCTAGTCACTGGGACCCACTCACTGTTGTACATATATATATATATATATATATATATATATATATATATATACATATATATATTGCAGAAACCACAGGGAAATTAAAGTCGGAATACTGAACGTTTTCGTCTATTACGACATCCTCAGAGTACTCTGAGGATGTCGTAATAGACGAAAACGTTCAGTATTCCGATTTTAATTTCCCTTTGGTTTCTGCAATATCTTTTCGTCACGCGTTTTTGTGATTATTTTTGCAATATATATATATATATATATATATATATATATATATATATATATATATATCTATATATATATATATATATATATATATATATATATATTGGGGGGTCCTTTGTTTTCCACTTTGTATTTGAGGGACCCCCTGAGTATATCACGGCAACCCCGATGGCTAGACTTGCGCGCGAGGTCACGGGCGGCCATAATTGTCCCAGGTCAGGGGAGGTCACGCGCTGCAAGGGAGGCAACCCACACAGGCAAGAGTGATGGGCGTCGCTTGGCTGCGCACAAACAAAGAGGAGGAGGAGGAGGAGAAAAGGGGAGGAGGAGGGGCGGAAAGGGTGGAGGAGGCGGAGAAAAGATGATGATAATGAGGAGGAGGAGGAAGAGGAAGAGGGTGGAGGAGGGGGAGGAGGAGGAGGAGGTGGTGGAGGAAAAGGAGGAGGTTGAAGGGGAGGTGGAGGAAGAGGAGGAGGAGGAGAAAAGGGGAGGAGGAGGGGCGGAAAGGGTGGAGGAGGTGGAGAAAAGATGATGGTAATGAGGAGGAGGAAGAGGAAGATGGTAGAGGAGGGGGAGGAGGAGGAGGAGGTGGTGGAGGAGAAGGAGGAGGAGGAGGGGAGGAGGAGGAGGAGGAGAAGGGGAGGGAGAAGGGGAAAAGGGGGATGGGGAGGGGGAGACATAAGGAGAGGGAAAAGGGCGAAAGGGGGAAAGGGGGAAAGGGATGAGGCAACTGCCTCCTTTTAATCTTAAAAAGGTCAGATAATCTCTATCAACCATGTCGTTCTGATGAAGGGCACCCTATTTAACATTCTAAGCCTTTCGTTAAGGTTGAGCCTCATCGTATCTTGGATCTACCTGGCGACCGGCGAATTTGATAAAAATAAAGACGAAATAAATCTGTAGCGAAAAAGTTAATCTTGGTTCGTCTTACCCACAAAAAGGTTTATAAAAAATAAAGATAATTTTTTCCAATTTTTTCTTTTTAATTTCTTTTCCATACCAACTTCGCCATTTTCTCTATTTTCTCTTGCCTTAAGACGTTTTCTTTTCTCATTTTTCTCTTTCTTATATTTTGCAACTGTCTCACGAACATCTCACGCTTTCTCTTTCTCTCCCCAGAGAGAGAGAGAGAGAGAGAGAGAGAGAGAGAGAGAGAAAGAAAAATAATTAATTTCTTTCGGACTTTGCACACACACACACACACACACACACACACACACACACACACACACACACACACACACACACACACACACACACACACACACACACACACACACACACACACACACACACACACACACACACACACACACACACACACACACACACACACTCACACAAACACACACACACACACACACTCATTGCACAGTGGTAGTTCCTGGCTGCCACTACGGTGGTCCATGTTCGAATCTCGATAAGTGCTGAAATAATTTCAGTATCGCTGCGCTGTGAGTCGTTACTTCAACTACCGTGGGCGGGGAGTTGGGGGTATGTATGCGTGTAAGGTCACACCATTACCCATAGATCGGTCATATATCAGCTCTGAACTCTCTTCTGGGAGAGAAATAGCTGTCGATCGTGAGTCCAACACGTGGTCCAGGACCATAGTGAATCACACACTGTGTGTCCTGTCTGTCACACACTGTTGCCGCCCGTAGGTCCCGTCTTTCTTTCGTGCTTTTAATGTCGTTTAGTATGTCTACCACTTTCTACTTTCTTTTCATCACTGTATTTACGACGTACAATTGTCACTCACAACTTTAGTCGGTAAATCCCATGCCTCTAATCATCCACTGTTAAATTTCTGTTCCTTCAGTTATAGTCTTAAATCGAGGTGAATAAAATTTCTCTCTCTTTTTTTTTATATCTTTTGTTAATTTTAGTACACAGCATTCTACAAAGCTCTTGTAAGGAATCCCGTCAAGAACACTTAATTTGGTTCCTAGGTCAGTTCTGCAGTAACGACGTGAGTTCTTTAGTCCAATGATCTTTAACTTTGTATTTAAGAACTTTCCCTAAAGGCGTGATTTTACAATCGTGAACCAATTAAATTTTCTCTTCCTCTACCCTCTCTCCAATCAGATCCTCCGTTACAAGTCTGCATGCAATAAGGCTTACTCAAGCAATCTCGAATTCACTGCACACTGACTTAGTTTACACCATCAAATGCAAAACCGATATATAGCAATAAATTCGGGTCCCCAGACACTTGTTTATAAACATAACGTTGAGACCCTTCGAACAGCCGATCCAATAAAAGTGAAACTATCGCTATCTACTCCTCTTTCTACCTTGTCTACCTATATCTACGAGCCTCTTACAAATTAAAATACAGAGCATATTTGAAGTATATTTTATATAATATCATCTTATGATATATGAATCATAATACATCATAACGGCATAAAGTGACAAACAATATTTTGGGGCTATAACGAACCCAGAGGTAGAATATAAACAATACAGATAGATAGATGATTAAGTGAATAAGTAAAAAAAATAAATGAACAAATAGGAAAAAACAGTAAAACCAGAATATAGATTAGTAATTACAAAAATAGATAAAAAACAATCAAGTACATACATAAACAAAAAAGAATAAAAAATGAATAAAAATAAATAGATAAGTAAAAATAGTAATATATAAGAAATAAAAGAATAGATAAAAAATAAACAAATAAACACAAATAATTGAATAAACAGACAAATAAATAGATAGGTATTTAGTTCATCGATGACAGAAGATAAATTTGATATTTCCTATACTAGATATATCCCTAGCAACAGTGATATCTTTCAAACAACCAAATCCAACCATTGCCACAAAGTTCGAAGCTCTGTACGGAAATCTAGATTTAGCTTTCTTTCGAAAAAGAAGAAGAAGAAGAAGAAGGAGAAGAAGACGAAGTAGAAGAAGAAGAAGAAGAAGAAGAAGAAGAAGAAGAAGAAGAAGAAGAAGAAGAACAAAAGAAGAACAAGAACAAAAGAAGAAGAAGAAAAAAGAAGAAGAAGAAGAAGAAAAGAAGAAGAAGAAGAAGAAGAAGAAGAAGAAGAAGAAGAAGAAGAAGAAGAAGAAGAAGAAGGAAGAGGAGGAGGAGAAAAAGAAGAAGAAGAAGGAAGAGGAGGAGAAGAAGAAGAAGAAGAAGAAGAAGAAGAAGAAGAAGAAGAAGAAGATGATGATGATGATGATGATGATGATGATGATGATGATGATGATGATGATGATGATGATGATGATGATGATGATGATGATGATGATGATGATGATGATGATGATGATGATGATGATGATGATGATGATGATGATGAAGAAGAAGAAGAAGAAGAAGAAGAAGAAGAAGAAGAAGAAGAAGAAGAAGAAGAAGAAGAAGAAGAAGAAGAAGAAGAAGAAGAAGAAGAAGAAGAAGAAGAAGAAGAAGAAGAAGAAGAAGAAGAAGAAGAAGAAGAAGAAGAAGAAGAAGAAGAAGAAGAAGAAGAAGAAGATGATGAAGAAGAAGAAGAAGAAGAAGAAGAAGAAGAAGAAGAAGAAGAAGAAGAAGAAGAAGAAGAAGAAGAAGAAGAAGAAGAAGAAGAAGAAGAAGAAGAAGAAGAAGAAGAAGAAGAAGAACAAACACCAAAGACAGATGAATAGAAAAATATAAATGAATAAGTAGAACTATAAAAACTATAGATTAATTAATTAACTAATTAATTCAATTATAAGTGAATAAACAAACAGATAAATAAATAGACATACAAACTAACAAATAAAGAAATAAAAAAATCAAATAACACGCAAAAATACAACCAACCAACCAACCAACCAAACCCATAAAAGACAAAAAAATTGATAAAAAATAATAATAAAACCCAATAAAACAAACCCATCCAAGGCTTTAAAACCAATTTAGCCCCTTCCCCTCCCGTCCACCTGCTACCAGGAGTTGATTCCATTCAGTAGATGGAGGCCCCGAGGGGAGCTCTCAACGACTCAAAGATTGATCGGCTGATGGAGCGTCGAGGCCGCGGCCAGGGAAGAAGCTTCAGCTTTACGAGGAACGGACCCACACCTGGGTTCCTCATTGGGGTTTCCTTCATCAGAGACCTACGGAGAAGTATTAATCGTTCCTAAAGGCTGCAAAAAAAAAAAAAATTGCTGAGAGTTAGTAAGCGTTCCTAAAGGTTACAAACAGCTGGTGAGGGTTATTAAGCATTTTGAAGCGCTACAAAGAGTTGTTGAGGGTTGGTAAGCGTCTTGAAACGATACAAAGAGGTGCTGAGAGTTATTAAGCGTTCCTAAAGGCTGCAAAAAAATTGCTGAGAGTTAATAAGCGTTCCTAAAGGTTACAAACAGCTGGTGAGGGTTATTAAGCATTTTGAAGCGCTACAAAGAGTTGTTGAGGGTTGGTAAGCTTCTTGAAACGATACAAAGAGGTGCTGAGAGTTATTAAGCGTTTCTAAAGGCTGCAAAAAAATTGCTTAGAGTTATCAAGCGTTCCTAAAGGTTACAAACAGCTGGTGAGGGTTATTAAGCATTTTGAAGCGCTACAAAGAGTTGTTGAGGGTTGGTAAGCGTCTTGAAACGATACAAAGAGGTGCTGAGAGTTATTAAGCGTTTCTAAAGGCTGCAAAAAAATTGCTTAGAGTTATCAAGCGTTCCTAAAGGTTACAAACAGCTGGTGAGGGTTATTAAGCATTTTGAAGCGCTACAAAGAGTTGTTGAGGGTTGGTAAGCGTCTTGAAACGATACAAAGAGGTGCTGAGAGTTATTAATCGTTGCTAAAGGCTGCAGAAAAAATGCTTAGAGTTAGTAAGCGTTCCTAAAGGTTACAAACAGCTGGTGAGGTTTATCAAGCATTTTGAAACGCTACAAAGAGTTGTTGAGGGTTGGTAAGCGTCTTGAAACGATACAAAGAGGTGCTGAGAGTTATTAAGCGTTCCTAAAGGCTGCAAAAAAATTGCTTAGGGTTAGTAAGCGTTCCTAAAGGTTACAAACAGCTGGTGAGGTTTATCAAGCATTTTGAAACGCTACAAAGAGTTGCTGAGGGTTGTTAAGCGTCTTGAAACGATACAAAGAGGTGCTGAGAGCTATTAATCGTTCCTAAAGGTCGCAAAAAATTGCTTGGGATTAGTAAGCGTTCCTAAAGGTTACAAACAGCTGGTTACAAACAGCATTTTGGAACGCTACAAAGAGTTGCTGAGGGTTGGTAAGCGTCTTGAAACGATACAAAGAGGTGCTGAGGGTTATTAAGCGTTCCTAAAGGCTGCAAAAAAAAATTGCTGAGAGTTAGTAAGCGTTCCTAATGGTTACAAACAGCTTGTTACAAACAGCATTTTGAAACGCTACAAAGAGTTGCTGAGGGTTGGTAAGCGTCTTGAAACGATACAAAGAGGTGCTGAGAGTTATTAAGCGTTGCTAAAGGCTGCAAAAAATTTCTGAGAGTTAGTAAGCGTTCCTAAAGGTTACAAACAGCTGGTGAGATTTATCAAGCATTTTGAAGCGCTACAAAGAGTTGTTGAGGGTTGGTAAGCGTCTTGAAACGATACAAAGAGGTGCTGAGAGTTATTAAGCGTTCCTAAAGTCTGCAAAAAAATTGCTGAGAGTTAGTAAGCGTTCCTAAAGGTTACAAACAGCTGGTGAGGTTTATAAAGCATTTTAAAGCGTTACAAAGAGTTGCTGAGGGTTGGTAAGCGTCTTGAAACGATACAAAGAGGTGCTGAGAGTTATTAAGCGTTCCTAAAGGCTACAAAGAGTTGGGTGAGGGCTATTGAGCATTTCGAAGAGCTACAAAGAAATGGTGAGGATTATTAAACGTTCCTTAAGGCTACTAAGAGCAATTTGAAGCTTCAAAGAGTTGCTGAGAGTTATCAAGTATTTTAAAGTGCTACAAAGACTTGCTGAGAGTTGTTAAGCGTTTTAAAACACTACAAAGAGTTGATGAGAATTATCAAACGCGTGGAGACTGTACAAAGTGTTGCAGAGTTATAAAGTGTTACTAAGCACTACAAAGAAATGCTGAGAGCTATCAAGTGTACCCTGAGCTCGACAAAGAGTTGCAGAGAGCTATTAAGCATTACTAAGCATTACAAAGAAATGGTGAGAGTTATCAAGTGTTCTCTATGTGCTACAAAGAGTTGTTAAGCGTTCTTAAGCACTACAAAGAAATGCTGAGATTTATCAAGTGTTCCCTTGGCGCTACAAAGAGTCGTGAAGAGTTATTAAGCGTTCCTAAGCACTACAAAGAAATGCTGAGAGTTACTGTTTTCCTAGCGCTACAAAGATTTGCGAAGAGTTATTAAGCGTTCTTAAGCACCACAAAGAAATACTGAGAGTAACTAAGTTTTTCCTAAGCGCTACAAAGAGTTGCGAAGAGTTATTAAGCGTTCCTAAGCACTACAAAGAAATGCTGAGATTTAACAAGTGTTCCCTTAGCGCTACGAATAGTTGTAGAGATTTGTTGTGCATTCCTAAGCGCTACAAAGAAATTCTAAGAGTTTTCAAGTGTTCTCCAAGAGAGTTGCGGAGAGTTATCAAGAGTTTTAAGTACTGTAA
>NC_134792.1:29911089-29918589 GCF_046742065.1 Oratosquilla oratoria
AACTAATCATGAAAAATATCATAAGTTGTAAATTGATAGTAATACCAGAAGAAATTATAATAAGCCAGGGGATAGTCCATAGTACGGGCGAATATTGACTAGCCTGGGCATGTGGCAGTTACCAGCACCGGTTCAAGAATTCGTCTAAACCCCTTTGTTCTGATGCCAATTTTCTATCTACTGGTTGGCGTCAGACGATTTTATTCAGACTCTCTTTCCTGTCAGCCTTAACCAGCCTCCAATAGTTATAATAGTAATAATTTAGTTTTCATACTTCGTGGAGGGGTGTGGAGTGTATTCAGGGATGGAATGGGTGGGAATGATTTTATGCCTTTTTCTTTTTGGCTACCCCCCTTGTAAGGGGGAAGAAGCCTTGGAATATGTATGTATGTACTTCGTTTAGGCAGACGCCGGGCGATTTTATTCCTTCCAAGGAGTAATAGCCCCGTGCAGATGCGGTTACCCCTCTTTTCATCGCGAAAGCAGATCTCAAAGGTTTATCTATCAGCGCGCCTCCGCTGTCACTCACGGGAAGGTCTGCCCACTGGAGAACGCAGCAAATCTATTCAGGCAAATGATACGGTTGTGTTCGGGCAAAAGCGTCAGGGTCTCGGGGTTCGAGTCTCGACAAGATTAGAACCCAATTTGGGAGCTTGCAATCGCCTCCTCCTTTGTTCCCCGTGAAGGCTCCAGGCGCCAGGGACCGGCTCACTCCCCTGAGAGTGGACGATGCGAAGGAGGGAGAGTGAGAGAGCTCCGTTCAGCCCGAAGACATGAAGGACGGTTCCTTAATAGATAATAAAATTAAAGTTAAAAGTTAAAAAAAATGTCATAAAAAATTAGAATAGAAAATGAAAAATAAAAGATAAAAAATTAAAGTTAAAAGTTAAAAAAAATGTAATAAAAATTAGAATAGAAAATGAAAAATAAAAGATAAAAATTAAAGTTGAAAGTTAAAAAATTGTCATAAAAATTTAGAAGAGAGAATGAAAAATAAAAGATAAAAATTAAAGTTAAAAGTTAAAAAATGTAATAAGAAATTAGAATAGAAAATGAAAATTAAAAGATGAAAATTAAAACAATCATTATAAATTTCAAATTAAAGTAAAATAAAAAATAAAACCAAAATAAAAATAGAAGTGAAAAAATGAAAAACAAAACTGAAGTTGAAAATGTAAATTCAAATTTATACAATAGGAATAAAACTAAATCTAAATTCAAGTGTAATTAAATAGATAGAAAAATAAATAAATGATAGATGAATAAATTGATACAAATTTGAACTTAGATATATGGAAATATATGAATACATATGACAACAATAATAATCAAGTAGATCGATAGAAATTAATCAATTATAGCAATAACTATTGCTAAGATTATAATTATTATCATAATTATTATTACTACCAATATTGTTATCATTATTATCATTATTATATTGTTATTAATGGTATTATTATTATCATCAATTATAGCAATAACTATTGCTAAGATTATAATTATTATCATCATTATTATTACTATCAATATTGTTATCATTATTATCATTATCATATTGTTATTAATGGTATCATTATTATTATTATTACTATCATTAATTAACAAACGAGTTCATTCCTGATAAGTAACAAATAACTTCATTCAGTCAAGGAGTAACCCATTGCAGCCTCTAATACGGGTGACTCCATCAAGGATAAAAAAAAAAAAAAAAAAAAAAAAAAAAAAAAAAAAAAAAAAAAATCATTTGCCGGCAGCTATACTGAGACACCTAATCCGACTTGGGTCAGTGAACAGGATAATTGTAAGAAATGGCTTATCATTACCTTCTGCCCGATGAGAACATCCCTCAGCTGATTATAATCGCCTGCCGACAGCAATAATAAGACGCGTAATGCGACAGGCGGCGGGCGAGCGGGCGTGATTAGGAGAGATGGGCTGTAACCTTCTGTGGGAAGGAGGGGGGAGGGGGGAGGAGGGGAGGGAGTAAGGATGGGGAGGGGGAGAGTAGGGGAGGGGGGAGGTTTTGAAGGTGGAGCAGGAGGAAGAATGGGAAGGGAGGGAGTGGGGAAGGGAGGGAGAAGAGGGGAGAGAGAGGATGGGGAGGGAAGGGAGGATAGGGGAAGGAGGGAGAGGGGGGAAATTGAGGATGGGGGATGGGGGAGAGTTTGGTGGGGAAGGGTAAGGTGCAGGGGCTAAAAGGGAGGGGGAGGAGGGGAGGGGGAGGAGGGGAGGGGGAGGAGAGGAGGGGGAGGAGGGGAGGGGGAGGAGGGGAGTTGGAGGAGGGGAACCGAATTAAGACATAACGGGTGATGGATGGTCAGTTGAAAGCCCCTCTGGTCCTCAAGTGAACCGACGCGAATCAACGGGACATTTCTGAGACTTCCGGCCTCCTCCCGAGGTCGTAATTGTCCGGAGATGATTTCACCCTCGACTGGAAGAAGATTTCACCGTGGAAGCCTTTCGCGGGGCCTAATGTCGCTACCGGCGCCGCGAACGTATTTTTTTTTTTTTTTTTTGTCTTTGGTATTTTCTTTTGTCTATCATTTCTATCGTCTTCTATCTATACCTCATCTTCGTTTCCTTGGACTTCTGTTTTTTTCTTCTCTTTTTTTTTTTCTTCATTCTTCTTCATTTTTTTTTTTCTTCGCCTTTTCTTTTCCTTCTTCATTCTACCCCCGGTCACCTCTTTTTCTCTTCGTCTTTTCTTCTTCTTCTCTTTTTCTTCTTCGTTCTACCCCGTTTACCTCTTTTCTTCCTCGTCTTCATCTTCTTCTTCTCTTTTTTTTCATTCTACCCCGTTCATCTCTTTTCTTCTTCTTCTTCCTCTTCTTCTTCTTCTTCTTCTTCTTCTTCTTCTTCTTCTTCTTCTTCTCCTTCTTCTTCCCTTTTTCTTCTTCATTTTCCTATCCCACCTCTTCTTCTTCTTCTTCTTCTTCTTCTTCTTCTTCTTCTTCTTCTTCTTCTTCTTCTTCTTCTTCTTCTTCTTCTTCTTCTTCTTCTTCTTCTTCTTCTTCTTCTTTTTCTTCTTCTTCTTCTTCTTCTTTTTCTTCTTCTTCTCTTTCTTCTTCCCTTTTTCTTCTTCATTTTCCCATTCCACCTTTTTTTCTTCCTTTTCTTATTTTTCTTCTTCAACATAACCCAAATAAACTTAAGATATTCTATTCTGACTAAAACAAGATAATTTTGTTCAACTTAGAGAATGCTACAGCACAACCGATAAGGCTATTTCGATCAAATTCTTCTTTAGGACTGATTGACTGATTGATGAATTGATTAATTGGATGATTTCTCTATGGTGCTGCCTTCTGTATGAGTCAAAGGTCGGGGGGGGGGGGAGGGGGAAAGGGGGGGGGATCCGTCGGGGAAGGAGAGGGACCCATCAGCAATGAATTCTATTCTTGCGGGGGCTCAAGACCGACAAAGACGCGCGAGAAGCGGATCCGCCCGCCCGCCGCGCCGCGCCGCTCTCTACGCCGCGGTAACCCTCCAACACTCCCGCACCTGTGATCTAAACCCCCGCAATAAAAGATGAAGAAGGCGAAGCGCATAGTGGGCAACCGGGAAGAAGGTTCGTGCCCAGGGTCTAATAAAAGGGCCGGCGCGGGGCGCCATGATAAACAAAATGGCGGCTGAGGGGAAGTAATTGGGCTGCCAAAGCCGCCGTGAAATTCGGCTCTTGTGCGGCCAAGACAGCGTGGACGGACACGAAAGGGAGGGAGGAGGGAGGAGGAGGAGGAGGAGGAGGAGGAGGAGGAGGAGGAGGAGGAGGAGGAGGAGAAGAAGGGGAAGGAGGAGGAGGAGGAGGAGAAGGAGGAGGAGGAGGAGGAGAAGGAGGAGGAATAGAAGAGGAGTGGAAGAGGAACCATAGAGGAGGCAGGGGGAAGCATAGAGGGGGAGGAGGCATAGAGGAGGAGGAAGAAGAAGAGGAGGAAACATAGAGATGGAGGAGGGAATATTAGAAAGGAGATGAATATATTGAGGAGAAAGAGGAGGTGGAATACATGAAGTAGGAGAAGGTGGAAGTGATGGAGGAAGAAAATGAGGAAGAGGAGGAAGGAGAGGAGGAGGAGGAGAAGAAGGAATGAGAGGAGAAGAAGGAAGAAGAGGAAGAGAAGAAGGAAGAAGAGGAGGAGGAAGAAGAGGAGGAGGAAGAAGAAAAGGATAAGGAGAAGAAGGAGGAAGGGGATGAGGAGGAGGAAGAGGAGGAGGGGAATGAGGAAGAGGACAAGGAGGAGGGGGAGGAGGAGGAGGAAGATAAGGAGAAAAAAGGGGGAAGAGGTGGAGGAAAAGGAGGAGGAGGAGGAACAGAAGGAAGGACAGGAGGCGTAGCAGAAGGAAGTGGACGAGGAGGAGGACGAGGAGGAGGAACAGGAGGAGGAGGAGGAACAGGAGGAGGAGGAGGACGAGGAGGAGGAACAGGAGGAGGAGGAGGAGGAGGAAACACAAAGGAACACAAAGGAAGAACAAACAACAGCAGGCCTACTGGCCCTAACGAGGCTGTTTGTGTTAACTAAACTACACTACAGTTAAGGAAACAGGGCAACTAGGCGATAGAAGATGAACTAATACTACTGCTATCACTATCCTATCGATTAATCCAATTATGATTAAAAGTCTGGTTGTCATATCTTTTATTGCAAAGGATGATATTTTATCTGCGGATTAGATTCCAAGTATTTGTCTAAGCGATTTTTAAATGTTGTTATCGTGTTACTTTCGAACTAACACTACTGCTATCACTATCCTATCCGATTAATCAAATTATGATTAAATGTTGATTGTCATATCTTTTATTGCAAAGGATAATATTTTATCTGCGGATTAGATTCCAAAGTATTTGTATAAGCGATTTTTAAATGTTGTTATCGTGTTACTTTCGACGACAGAGGAGGAAGAGGAGGAGGAGGAGGAGGAGGAGGAGGAGGAGGAGGAGGAGGAGGAGGAGGAGGAGTGTGATTAAGTCATGTAGTGAGCCACAATGGAAAGTCATTGGCGTATAACGGTGACAAAAAAATAAAATAAGAACAACATAATAAAATAAATAAACAAATAAATAAATAAATAAATATATAGATATACAAATGAAGAGATAGATATTAGATGGATGAATTAATCAGTAAGTGAATAAACAAATTAATAATAAATAACAAATAAATGAATGAATAAATTACAATTACAAAAAATAAATGAATAAATGTACAAAGATTGAAAAAAATAACCAGGTACATAATTAAATAATCAAATAAAAAAAAACAGAATAAGCAAATAGAGGTGACTGTGTTTAACTTTAAAAAGTGAGGAACACACACCAGGAGGCGCTGAGTAGCTGCGACCGAAAGCTATCACCTTTGCCCTGTGTGCCTGGACTGCTACACTCTTCCGATGACGTCACCAGAGTATAGAGTCTGGATGAAGTGAAGAGTCCAGTGGATTTTATTCAGCTTAGATGAGCTCACAGGGAGTCAATGGTTTAAAAGATATCTCAAATGAACCATCTCGATTAGTTTAGATTAGATTAGATTAGATTAGTTTTTTTTTCGGATACCTCAATCTCACCCAGCGTGTATCGATCTAAACATTATACCTTTTCGCTGTTGAGTGTTTGATATATTATAATCTAGATTGGTTCTTATCCAGTCATTCCCTTCAAAGTCAGTCTCTCTCTCTCTTTCTCTCTCTCTCTCTCTCTCTCTCTCTCTCTCTCTCTCTCTCTCTCTCTCTCTCTCTCTCTCTCTCTCTCTCTCTCTCTCTCTCTCTCTCTCTCTCTCTCTCTCTCTCTCTCTCTCTCTCTCTCTCTCTCTCTCTCTCTCTTTCTCCCTCTCTCTCTCTCTTCCCCATCTCTCTCCTCATCTCTAACTCCCTCACTCTCTCTCACTCTCTTTCTCTCTCTCTGCCCTTTCCTAATCTTTTCTTCTCAATTCTTCTTCATCGCATCTTTTCCATCCTCTCTTCAGTCTTCTTGTTCTATCATTATAACTTCTTTCACAATATACTTTCTCCCTACGTCCCTCCTCCTCCTCCTCCTCCTCCTCCTCCTCCTCCTCCTCCTCCTCCTCCTCCTCCTCCTCCTCCTCCTCCTCCTCCTCCTCCTCCTCCTCATATCAGATGCCAAAACCATCTTGAGGTCTTGCTTGTTGTGCTCTCTTAGACATAGCAACCCTCACGCACTCATCCCTGAAACCTCCATTTTGTTTTCTTCGTCTTCCTTTGATAGCCCTGAGTGTCTCCCCATCGCTCGAGGAACTTCCCCTCTCGCAATCAAATAATTCTATAAACAATGATATATTAATACAACGACAGTGGAATATAGATCTGTAGAGCCTTGATATGGCATGGGTCACACCAAGCTTACGACCCGTTTCCGACCACCTTGGACTGTGGCACGTTTGTTTCTCTCATGGTTAGAGCCAGGTGGCTATTTCATATTCATCTTCATGAGTGGGAGATTCATTCCAATTGCATTGTCTTGAATTCTTTTTATAAACGGAGGAACAGCACAAATCAGTCTGGTCGCCGGTGGTCGGAAACAGGTCGTAAGCTTGATGTGACTGGGCCCTTAATGCATTAGTTAAAACGTGGGGAAATTTGTTACGTAAAGACTTTTCGACAAATTATCCTGAACGGTCCATACCTCCTCTGGTATGACAGCATACCGCCTCTGGTATGACAGCTCACCTACTCTGGTATGAGAGCATACCTACTCTGGTGTGACAGCATACCTACTCTGGTATGACAGCATACCTACTCTGGTGTGACAGCAAAGCTACTCTGGTATGACAACACACCTCCTCTGGTATGACAGCATACCTACTCTGGTATGGCAGCATACCTACTCTGGTATGACAGCATACCTACTCTGGTATGACAGCATACCTACTCTGGTATGACAGCATACCTCCTCTGGTATCACAGCATACCTCCTCTGGTATAACAGCATACCTCCTCTGGTATGACAGCATACCTACTCTTGTATGATAGCATAGCTACTCTGGTATGACAGCATACCTACTCTGGCGTGACAACATACGAGTACGTACTCTGGTATGACAGCACCTACTCTAGTATGACAACATACCTACTCTGGTATGATAGCATACCTATTCTGGTACGACAGAAGAGCTATTCTCTTATGAAAGCATAGCTACTCTGGTATGATAGTATACCTACTCTGGTATGACAACAATTTCCCATGTGGTACCGTTATCTCAACCCCGTGCAAAGTCCCAACGCTGGTACCTGTTGTTGTTTAGGACTAGTTTGCCAGTAATTCTATCCTTATACCAATTGGACTCCTACAAGAATTAAAAACCTTTTCTTTCAGAGTTTCAGCCGTTTTTCGCTCTGAGAGGTGGTTTAGCATGACTGCCCTTGCCAACACCTCATCTGCATGGTAATCACATTACTACTGTCCTTAATAATAAAGAATCTGTAAAATTATTCTAGAAATTTTTTCTTTATTTTGTCATGGGTTTGAAGGTCTATTCTATATATATATAT
>NC_134792.1:29926089-29931089 GCF_046742065.1 Oratosquilla oratoria
TAAAACAATATTGTAACCATAAGGCCTAAACTAGGCAGTTCCTCATCCATTACCGTCCATGAC
The DNA here is from genome assembly GCF_046742065.1 of Oratosquilla oratoria. Classification (NCBI taxonomy): domain Eukaryota; kingdom Metazoa; phylum Arthropoda; class Malacostraca; order Stomatopoda; family Squillidae; genus Oratosquilla; species Oratosquilla oratoria. Next base: position 29,926,153 of record NC_134792.1, read on the forward strand.
AGGTGGTGATGGACGTGGAACTGCCAAGTGTAGGCCTTATGGTCTCTTGCAGTCTCCTTCATTCTTTGTTCTTACTGAAGGAAAGAAAAGAGAGGATACATGATGTTCACAATAACTGCGTCAAGGGGGAAAGAACATGAAGAACAAGATAAAAACTTCCAAAAAAGGTCAAAAGTGAAAAAAATATACAAAATACAAAATCATCAATAAGATGGAAGTATACACTACTGTAAAATATATAATAAATGAATAAATCAACAAATAAATAGATTGATAAATGAGTACATAAACAGATAAAAATAAATAGATAATGTAGATAAATTAAAAAATAAAGAAGTTAATAAATAATGAAACAAATAAATAAATTAATAGATGAATCAATAAACAGATAAATATATAGATAAGTAGATAGATAAATAAATAAATAAAAGATAAACGAACAAATAAATAAGATCAAATGAAATAACAAGGAATTGAAAAACGTTCTTATGGCAACAAAAAGACTGAAGGTAGATACAGTAAGTAGATAAATAAATAAGTAGAAAAATTAACAGACAAATAGATAAATAAAATAAGATAAATTGAAATACGATCTGATAACAATAAAAGGACTGAAGTTAGTGACAAATTAAACAAGAAGAAGAGGAGTAGGGACGGGGTTAAAGAAAAACCTGGAGACCATAAGGCCTACACTAGGCAGTTCCATATTCATTACTCACCTGTCATCCTCATCCATAAAGTTGTCTAGCCTTTTCTTAAAACAACCGATAGTTTCAGCGCTCACTACATGGTTACTAAATCTATTCCATTCATTAACTACCTATTAGTAAACCACCACTTGCCTATTTCCTCCTTAAACATAAATTTGTCCATTACTACGAGCCCTGTCCTGCTGTCTTGATATGGTGACCTTGCCTGCATCACCCTTGTCAAAGCCCTTGACCCATTTGAATACCTCTAGAAGTACGTCCACACTGAAACAATTAGGTACAAATCTGTTAAGGGGTAATGACACTCCGGGCAATCAGAAGGTCGAATCGACCAATGGGATGGGAGTGACGGAGATGACAAGTAAACATTGGTTGTTTGTCTGTTTTTTTTTTGTTTATTTTCCAGTCTTATTATTAATTTAACATTTGCTATTCTATGTTCTTTTTGTATTTACTATTTCTAGTATTTCTATAATCTAATCTGTTTTTATTTACTTATATCTATCTACTTCACTATTTTTCATTTAACTTGTTTTTTTAATTTTATTTTTATTCCTTCATATATTGATTTATATATTCATTCATTTTTTCATTATTCATTTATCTATTTCTTTGTTTATTTATCAATTCATTTTATTAATTTATTCATCCGTCTACCCGCTTTGCGATTGCAGATCATATGTATATACATATATATATATATATATATATATATATATATATAATATATAATATATATATATATATGTATATACAGTATATATATGAATATTTATATGCATATGTATATATATATATGTATATATATATTTATATATATATACATATATATGTATATGCAGAGTCCACTAGGAAAAGGAAAAACACACGGAGTCCGAGCGCTTTCGTGATATATTCACATTATCAAGGAGTACAGAAAGATGAGAACAAAAAAATGGAGATACAGAGTATAAATAGGACAAGAGAGACATTTACCCACTTCTCCGAAGCCTGAAAGCTCAGGTTGGGTCACTCGGTGAGGTCATGGAAGCATATCATTATTACATTAACTTTTAAAATATGTACTATTTATATTACTGACAATATATGGATCTAATTTATATAATCCTAAACTATTATTAATGAGTTGGTCATAATTGCATTTGATAATTCCTGACTCTATGATATTTCTTTCTGTTATATTCTTACATTGTATAATTTTTGAAGCATTTTTCCAGTCAATAGGATGGTCAAATTCACAAACATGTTTAAAAAGTGCACTAGATTCTTGGCCCTTTTTTATGCTGTTTTTATGCTGTTTAATCCTAACCTCTAATTCTTTTCCTGTTTGACCTACATAATATTTGTAATACATGAGGGGGAGTGGGTGGGGGATGGGGGGTGAGGAAGTATGTATGAGAAAAAATTTGACGCAGCCCAAAGGGATTTCTCCCCGTCTTCTCCTTTTCTGCATGGGGGGACGGAGAGAGGGGGGGCCGCCGAATTTATGAAGCGGTCTTGCAATGGATGTGCTGTCTTGCGACACTGCTTCTGACTCAGGGCAGTGGACAGGATGCAGGGATGACCCTTCATCCAGGAGGTGCCAAGATAAGAGGGAGGTAGGAGGGTGAAGGGGAGTGGAATATATAGAAAATGGAATGGGTGGGAGTGGAATATATAGAAAATGGAATGGGTGGGAGTGGTTTCTATGTTTTTTGCTTTTTGGCTACCCCTCCATGTAGGGCGAAAAAGCCTTTGGTATATGTATGTATCTATAAGTAAGGTGATGAGATATACAAAGGGAGAGGAGGGCAACAAATCGGAAGTGAGTATTATGGGAGAGAGACTGGAGGAAGAGGGTAGTTTTAGATACTTGGGTGCGAATGTGGTGGGAAAGGGAGGAATGGAGGTAGAGGTAGAATGTAGATTGGGAGAAGCAAGTAAACTCCTTGGGGAATTAAAAAGTGTAATGAGAAATAGATATTTGGGAATGGATGCTAAGAGGAGATTGTATGAAGGAGTGACTGTGCCAGCAGCACTATATGGGGCAGAAACATGGAAAATAAGAATGGAAGAGAGGAGGAGTTTGAATGTGTTTGAGATGAAATGTCTGAGAAGTATGGTAGGGGTTACTAGGCTGGATAGAGTGAGGAACGAGGAGGTGATGAGAGTGGGAGTGAAAAGGGAGTTGGGAGATAGAGTTGATGAAAGAGTATTGGGATGGTTTGGTCTCATGGAAAGGATGAGTGAAGAAAGATTAGTAAAAGAGGTCTGGAAGGCAGAGATGTAAGGACTGAACATGAGGGGGGCAACCAAGGATGAGATGGATAGATGGGGTAAAAAGGGCATTGGGAAAAAGGGCAATGTCTGTTGAGGAAGGAAGGAAGAAGACAGAAGATAGGAGTGAATGGAGAATGGTTGTGTATGAATAATGTTGTGATACATGGAAGGGAGTGGGTGGGGATGGGGGGAGGGAGTATGTTTGAATGATATTTTTGACGCAGCTCAAAGGGGTTTCTCCACGCCTTTTCTTTTTCTGCATGAGGTGACGGAGAGGGGAGGGGGTCGCCGATTAAATGAAGCGGCCTTTCTGTGGATGTGTTGTGTCTTACTACATTACCTCTGACCCAGGGTAATGGGCGAGATGCAGGGATGACCCGTCATCCATATGGAGCCAAGATAAGAGGGAGGGTAGGGGGTGAATGGGAGTGAAGTATGTAGGGATGGAATGGGTGGAAGTGGATTTTATACCTTTATTTTTTGGCTACCTGTCGTGTAAGGGGGAAAATCCGTTGGTATATGTATGTATATATATATATATATATATATATATATATATATAGATATATATGTATATATATATGTATATATATATATATTTAAACAACTATCTTAGCTTAGTATTCGTAAACGAAACACCTCAAAGTGAACTCCAAACTAAATCCTGTGAAAAATATAGGGTGAAATTACTGCAGTAAATATAACGAAAGAAAAAAAAAAATAAAAGGTGTATAGAGAAAACAAGAAATTAATAAAACACCAGGGCCTGATGGTTGGCATCCAAGAATATTAAAGGAAATATAAAATGAGGTTGTTGTTCCATTACAAATTATTTTCAAGAAATCCATCATATCCGGAGATGTCCCAAGAGAATGGAAGCTAGCTGACGTTACTCCCATATTCAAAAAAGCTGACAAAAAGAAACCAAATAACTACAGGCCCATAAGCTTGACTTCTATCGTAGGAAAAATTATGGAAACTATCATCAGAGATGCTATCGAACATCATTTAGAAAGTAACTGTTTGACAAATGAAAGCCAGCATGAATTCAGACGGAAACGTTCTTGTGTGACTAACTTACTCCAATTCTACAAAACAGTCATCTCGAATTATGACAAAAGAGACAATATAGATTTAATATATCTAGACTTTGCAAAAGCTTTTGATACCGTCCCCCATGAAAGACAACTCACTAAGTTAACTTCACACGGAGTAAGTGGTACCCTATTATGCTGGACTAGAAATTGGTTGAATGATCGAAAATAGAGAGTTGTTTTAAATGGAAAAACTTTTAGATGGAAAAATGTTACGAGTGGAGGCCCTCAGGGTTTCGTTTTTGGGCCACTTCTATTCATAGTATATATAAATGATATAGACCACAGACTTTAATCTATTGTCTCCAAATTCACTGGTGATACAAAACTGTGCGAAATGTCAAATGAGTACTTAAGCCAATTAGATATTCAAGAAGATTTAGATAAATTACAACAATGGTCTAAAAAGTGGCTAATGAAATTTAACACAAGTAAATGTAAGATTGTGTAGATAGCGAAAAATAACAGTAAGTACGATTACAAGTTATTTGGAAATTCGTTAACAAAAGTGGATAGTAAAAAGGATTTCGGCGTAATTATCAGCAACGATCTCAAATAATCTAAGTAATGTATTTCAGCCTCTGAGAAAGCAAATAAGATTCTAGGACTGATTGCGCGACCTTTTGACTTCAAATTCCATCTCTCGTTAACAAGCTATATAAATCGTTAGTTCGTCCACATTTGGCAAATGTTGTTTCCGTATGTCACCGAATCTCATTAAAGACATTGACAGATTGAAAAAAGTACAACGGCGAGCCACAAAACTGATTCCAAATATAAAAAATAAAGCATACGAAAATCGACTAATATATATGAATCTGTTTTTCCTAAAAAAGCGTAGACTCAGAAGTGACTTGATACAGGTTAAGATTCT
>NC_134792.1:29936089-29946089 GCF_046742065.1 Oratosquilla oratoria
AAGAAATAGTATTGGCCTAGAATGTGATGGTGCGGTACGTTGTACCATCGTACAATTATTGTTATGTATTATTCTTACGCATTGATCAATTAGGAATTGTATATTTTCCCCATTATATAATTGATTGTCATAGGTTTTGTTGGACATTAATTTAATTATTGTTTGTATTATTTATTTATAATTTTTGTATACGAGTATGTAGGGAGAACCAAGCGAGCTCCTTTATGTTTGGCGACAAGTCAAGGTGTGGCGTTCGGTTGTAACTCTGCCTCCGAAGTGTTTGCACAAAATTTTCTATTGTAGTGCTTTATCGAATTGTGATTTAATACATTAATTACATTATTAATATACTTTCATTTAGCCACCCTACAACACAACTGATGATGATAGTAATGAGTAGATAAAATTATAAAAATGATAAATAAATTATAAAGAATGATGAAATATATGATACAAAACGAATATAAGTAGACAGTAGACACATGTAAATATGAAAAATTAAATAAAAACTCAAATTTTCTCACCCTATTTGTTTTACTTAGCATCTATGAAATTAAATTTTCACAATTTTTTTTTTCAAAATCGAACAATTGATGGGCACCAATGGGGCTCAGTATACACTAACCATTCGAAAGAAAATGAAAATGAGGTCATCCGAATGTTTTTTCATAACACCTATCACCTGCCATTGGATTCCTAGTCATTCATTTCTTAAAACTATCAATCCTAATTAGTTATTGAATTATCGTCAATTTACTTATTATTTCTGTAGTTGTTTTGCAAGAAAGCCTTGTAAAGCTATACTATAATTTATTAATTTATTATTAATTTCAACATTTAACATAATGAATAATATAGTAATCAATAATTATCATAATCAACAATGAATTTAATAATTAATAATAATCATCAAATTAAAAAAGTGATTAACTCCTTCCGTACCTGTCTTCTTATCACTTTTATGATTATCATTATTTTACAAATTATATCATTGTTTTTCTGTTTATTTAATATTTATCATTACCTATTTCTTTTATTTATCTATTTATTTATATATTTTTATCATTATTATTATTTCGCATCCGATCTAGTTATGGACCAAAAGGTCTCCTGTCGACATTCTCTTCTTTTGTTACCCTTTGTAATATGGAATCTGATTGGCTTTCCTTTCCCCCCCTTTCTCCCGACAATGCCATGACCCTCACGTTTCTGACTCTAACATGCATTGGCAATAAAAGGGCATTCCAATTCATATATGATTGATAAGAAAAAAATAGTCCAGTTTATTTATTAATTTATTTATCTATTTATCTACCTATTCATTTATTGGATCTCCTGTCGGCATGTTCCACCTTTGTAATCCTTTATTTTTTTTTTCCAAAACTTCCAGAGAACACGTTGTTAAGGGCCCACAAAATTAAAAGAACAAAATGGCCGGAATAGATCAATTAGCTTACCTGATGATGTGTAAGCAACCATAACACAACATTCCAGAAATGAGCAACAGATCAGACAACACACAAAAAATAGAAAAATTAGTATAAAAGATATATGTATATATATATATATATATATATATATATATATATATATATATATATATATATACATACATATGATAAAACTTCATGATAATGGTTTAGAAAGGACTGTTCCAGGGCACCCCTATGGCTCAGACCCACACATCATTCGTCTAGGTCAGAGTTTAAACCCTCTACTTATAAAGGAATGATGGTGGTTTTCCACCCAAATTGCCCCTATTTATGCTGTTTCCTTGAACCAGTATTTTACCAATTCTCTGGCTCTACCTCCTCTTGTGGTGGAGGGGGAAAAGAACTCTGTCACCGTGTTCCCTCATGCGTGTCGTAAAAGGCGATAAAATGAGGGGACCAGGGATCCCGCACTCTGTATTTTCCTCCTACGGAAAGTCAAGGAAAATTGTAAAATACCAAATAAAAGGATTCAGATTGGATGGAAATATTTCAAAAGCACTCGGAAATAAAAGGTTGAAGTATATCAATTGAGAGAGGAGGAGGAGGAGGAGGAGGAGGAGGAGGCGTAGAAGGAAGAGAAGAAGGAGGAGGAGAAGAGGACGGGGAAGAAAAGGAGGACGAGGAAGAACAAGCAGAATGAGGGGGACGAGGAGGAGGAAGAGAAGGAGGAAAGAGAAATATGGGGAATGTATTGAAGGGTAGCCATACAGATGATAAAATCTCGTAGGAAGCAGAGAGAGAAAGAGAGAGAGAGAGAGAGAGAGAGAGAGAGAGAGAGAGAGAGAGAGAGAGAGAGAGAGAGAGAGAGAGATAGAGAGAGAGGGGGAGATAGAGAGATAGAGAGAGAGGAAAACCAAGAGGAAAAGGTGAGAGCAATGGAACTCAAAGAAAAAGGGTCTAGGACAACTGACAGCAGGAAACTGGCAGGAGGAAACTGGCCGCCATGCGTATGTAAGACCTAACCTAACCTAACATAGCCTAACCTAACTTAACCTAACCTAACCTAACCTAACCTCACCTCACCTAACCAAACCTAACCAAACCTAATCAAATCTAACAAAATCTAACCTAACCTGACCGAACCTAACCTAACCTAACCTAACCTACCAATAGACTTTTGCATATATATATATATATTTATAATTTTATTCCAATAAAGTACTTCTTCAATTTTTTTTTTTTTTATAATTTTCATCATAATTTAATCGATTAAAAAAAATAATAAAAGTTCCATACGGTGGCCAGTTGGGCTGCGACCAGTTTCCCGCGGCTTGATGTCCCATTTCCCCACCCCTAAAAAAAGGGGGGGGGGGGAGGTGAGAAAAAAAAAGTATACCGGAAAGACAATGACATGATAAAAAGAATGAAGTAAGAAAATCACCAATGACAGATGGTACAGCCCATGCATTGCACATAACAAGTGTTCATGAAAGAGAGCTTATACAAAGACTTTGCAAGGTTCCAGAAGATTGGAAGAAGTCATATATGGTGCCCATTTCTGTTGTTTTTGTTTTGAGCTCTCTCTCACCAGCGTTTCTATACCTCTGGGCAATCTCGTGCCAATCACCTGCGTTATGACCCATGCCCATTTCTATGGGGAAAAGGGGCTTGGGGTCAGATTCGTTTTGGTTTCAGAACCAAATAAGTTTTAGTGAGATTGCTATAGCTCATAGGCATACATCATTCCTTTAGTAGTGTAATATATATATATATATATATATATATATATATGTATGTATGTATGTATGTATGTATATATATATATATACACATACATACATACATATGTATGCGTAAGTAACCACTAGGAAAAGTAAACTAACGAAGCAGAGCGCTTTCGTATAATTACATCTTCAGTACAGATACAAAGAAGGAATTATATATAATTATATAATTCCTTCTTTGTATCTGCACTGAAGATGTAATTATACGAAAGCGCTCTGCTTCGTTAGTTTACTTTTCCTAGTGGTTACTTACGCATTTGTGAACACACGCTCCTAGTGTTTTTATCGCATATACATATGAATATATGCATATATATATATGTGTATATATATATATATATATATATATATATATATATATATATATATATATATATATATATATATATCCCACAAGAAACCCACATTAGGAGAAAATAAACTTCGAATAAAAGAAGATTCTATATTTCGGCTACCAACTGTAGCCTCTTCAGGAAAATACCTTCCTGAAGAGGGGTACATTTGGTAGCCAAAATATTGAATTTTCTTTTATTCGAAGTTTATTTTCTCCGACTGTGGGTTTCTTGTGTGTTATTTACAATTGTGCTACTACATTTCTGTTTAGACATATATATATATATATATATATATATATATATATGTGTGTGTGTAATGTATGTATACATACATACACCAACGCACATATGCACGCGCACACGCGCACACACGCACGCACACACATAAACACATACACACACATATGCTGGATATTGGGTGGGTAATTATGTGACAGGGGGATAAGAATGCCACCGTCGTGTTCTCCCCAAGCTTATAGCAAAAAACGAATAAATAGGGAGAGTGGAATACCTTTCCCATACTTCCACCCCTTGGGGGGAATTTATTTCTTCCCTCCCCTTACATGAGGGGTGGGGTTGGGGGGATGGGGATGTAGGGGTGTAGGGGGCTATTGGTATATACCTATACTTATATACCTCTTTTCCTCTTTTCTCCAAAATTCGATAACATAGACTTTGAAAACCCATTTCATCACATTTCTTCGATTATAGAATGATATTTGTTATTCCGTTCTGGTTAGCGTCAAGCTATCTAATCCATTTGCGTCATGGCTTCCAGGTAGTGAGGAGGTGGATTAGAGACATACCTTTACCAAAGTAAGACATTGATCCGATAATGTCAGTATCAAATCCCGGCACAGGTTTAAAGTAAGAGAACCTATGAATATTTATTGTACCAAATATTTCTTCTACCGCGACGCCGACATTCGCGGGTCTCCGCCGACATTCGCGTCTCCAAGATCGCAACGCCCCGGTGACAGTAATTGCACGCAATTAGTACAGGTAATCACGCTATAGGTTTGGCAATACGTGTAATCCCGCCAGCAGTTAGTTTGATTTAGAATCACATTCGCGGTACGAAAACTGCGGTGAATGACAGGAGAGTTGACACTTGGTTGCTGGGGTTGAAATGAGAAAAATGCGAAGCAAGGGGGAGATTGATGGCAGCCACTGGATAGGGAATTAAGGGCCCAAGTTGTCATTATACATGGTCGGACCATGCAATGGTGGCAGAAAGGGGAGGGCGGTTCGAGAAGGGGGTAGACGCGGAAGGGGTTGGTTGATAGGGGAATTAGGTGAACTGGTAATGGTATTGGTAGCGTTGGAGGTAGTGGTGATGTTGGTGAAAGTGTTGGTGGTGGTGATGGTACTGGTGGTGATAGTAGTGGGTGTTGGTAGTGGTAGTGTTGTTGGTTATGGTGGTGGTTGTTGTGTTGGCAATGATAGTAGGTGTTAGAACAGAGGGGGGTCGGTGGGTTGGAGACGGTGGCGGTGGTGTCAAAAGAAGTGTCGACGGTGGAAGAGTGGTGTTAAGGTGATAAGAGCAAGGGTGCAGGTAGTGGGGATAGCCAGGCCTGGAATAGGTAGTGATGATGGTACTGGTGATAGTAGTAATAGTAGTTAAGTGGCAAGGTTGTTAGGTGGTTCACTAACAGCGGAAGTGGTAGAAATAGTACAAAGTCTGGTGACCCGAGGGGGCGAGGGAGGGAGGGAGGGGAGAGAGGGAGACAGATGAGGTTATGGAGAGTGGTTGGAGGTGGTTCAGGAGGTGGCGGAAGAGGTGGTGGAGGAGGTTGCATGGGTGGGAACACTTGGTTGCGGTGGTCACGATGGGTCTGGATGTTTTATCGGTGTTAAAATGGTAGTTGGCGGTAGTTTATGCGCACTAATACATTAATGGCGACACTTTGTAGATCTGAGGAAAGTATATGAGCGTGTTGTAATTCCCGCCATATCGTTCACGCGATGACAGAGACAAAAATCCAAGTTTTAGTCGACATTGTTCGCACACTTCCACGGGTTTCGTTCGACCATTACGCGAAACGGCGTCGTCGTTGGTCCGCTGTTGGCCCGCTGTTCGTCCTTGATCCGTTGATGGCCCGCTCTTGGCCCGCTGTTGGCTCGCTCTTGGTCTGATGTTGGTCCAATGTTGGTCCGGTGTTGTTCCACTGTTGGTCCGCTGTTGGTTCTCTGTTGGTCCTCTGTTGGTCCTCTGTTGGTCCTCTGTTGGCCCGCTGTTGGCCCGCTGTTGGTCTACTATTGTCCCGCTGTTGTTCCGCTGTTCGCCCACTGTTGGCTTGCTGTTGGTCTGTTGTTGGTTCACTTTTGGTCCCCTGTTGGCCCGCTGTTGGTTCGCAGTTGGTCCGCTATTGGCCCGCTGTTGGTCCGCTATTGGCCCGCTGTTGGTCCGCTAGTGAAAAAAAAAAAGTATTCGAACGCCTTTAAAAGTGCCTTAACCCTGTGACTTTTGTTCCACAACTTTTTCAATCAATTTTATTCAGTTGGAGGAAGACCCCAAACCTGCATTCAAGTTAACCTTTTCCTTTCGCCATGTGATTGTATTCAGCTGAGTGAAACAAAAATCGATAAAACGCTGAGAGGTTATTCAAATTCATTCAAAATAGGGGACCGGGGTTTTGGTGGAGACTGTACAGAACGTGTTCATAAAAGTGGCATGCTTTACATAATTTATTCAGGCTGTATGTCAGCTGATTTCATCCATCTGGTAAAGCGATGAAGTTTAAAGGAAATTTTTCTTAATCTATTATAAGACTGAATAGATAAAATAGAATAAAATAGAATAAGATAAAACAAAAAATAAAATTAAGTAAGATAGAAAACTAGACAAAGTAAAAGTATAACAAAATGACAATAAAATATGATGAAATCAAATCAATTAAAAAAAAAAAGAATTAAAAGAAGACAGAAAATTAAATAGAATAGAATAGAAACAAGACAAAATGAAAGTAAAAATAAAGTAAAACTAAGATAGAATAAAAAAAAAAAAAAAACTAAAGGAAACCGAAATGAAGCGAAATAAAACGAAACGAAATAAAATTATATTGACGAAAAAAAAATACAGTAGCACCTAAGGTGTTTCAAAACAGGTGCAAAGAAGGAAACGAAAAGGGGGTAGAGGAGGAGGAGGAGGAGGTGGAGGAAGAGGAAGAAAAGGAGGTGGATGATCGTAGGGACGAAGGGGGCGCAGGGAGGGGAGGGGGAGGTGGAGGGATGGGACGGGAAGTGGAATGGGGAACAAATTACGATTCGCATTTTGTGCAACACTGTATAATAAGACAGTGCAGGAGTTCCTAACAGCATATTGCTCAAGTTTACGACCTGCTCCCTCTGTGATTTCAGGAGGGCTTGATATACTGCAACGAGCCGGTTGGCAATTTATGCATCTTGCATCATTTATTTTTCCGATGAGGTGGACTGGGCCCAGCTAGACTGGGACGCGCGTACAAAAGAAGAGCAGTCTACAGGGAGACCGCTTTGTCCATGGCTAAGCCAGGTGTAATACTGTGTATGTATGTATATATATATATATATATATATATATATATATATATATATATACATATATATTTGTATATATATATATATTTACTATATATATATATATATATATGTATATTTATATATATATATACATATAAATATATGTATATATATACATATATATATGTATATAGATTACATAGCATATATACATACATATATATATTATATACATATATATATATATATAAGTATATATAATGTATATATATATACATATATATGTATATATATATATGTATATATAAATATATATATAATGTATATATATATATATAAATATATATAATGTATATATATATACGTATATTGAATATGTGTGAAGATCCAGAGTCTTGGATCCATGTTGAAGGGAGAAGCGTAAACACCAAACTCAAAGTGGGAGGTTTAAAGCCCGACGTTTCGGTCCTAATCCCAGGACAGTCTTCAGGAATGTGATGAGGTACAGTGATTAAAGAACTCATTATATTGGCCGCTGCTGGAACTAGGAGAGGTAATCCGCGATGCTGAAGCTGACCGGGCTCCTACCTCCTTCTCCAGTGACTACGAGAACCAGACAACTGGTCACCTTACATAGACAATTGTTCACAATGGTTCTCACATACATTCTTGAAATTTACAAAGAAGTAAATGCAATAAAATATATAAGATCACAAACCTGTGTGTTTATAAGGTTGGGTTTACAGTGACATAATTTATTTCCTTTTTTCCTGTAAGTGTGTATTTTATTGGATATTCTTTCACTTTGGATTTAAGAATGTAAATAGAAACAATTGTAGGCAATTGTCTGTGCAAAGTTGTGACCAGTTGTCTGGCGTGAATGGACATAAATCGTACACCTATGTGTATGCAAGGTTGAGTTAATCTTATGTGTGAACGTGGCATGTTTTGTAACTTTTTGTTATCATATGTCCATTTCTTGCATTTACTTTTTATATTTATTTTTTATTTATTTTTACTTTTTTTTTGTGAATTTAAGAATGTATGTGAAGACTATTGCGAACAGTTGGCTGTGTCAGGCTGTGACCCTTTGTTTGGTACTCGTTGACATGAATTGTATCTTTCTTTTTTAGTTGTCGCACAAGTGTATATTTAATTTATTTTATTGTATTGTCTGTAAGGTTGTGACCAGTTGTCTGGGTCCCATAGCCGCTGGAGATGAACCCCACACTTCCGCAGACAGGGAACGAGAGCTGAGCCTGTGTTGGGAGGACTAAAGCGTTTCAAAACTGCAACATTGTCCACCAAACGTCGATTATACCTAGCCCTAATTAGACCGATTCTGTGCTAGTCCCCGGGATTGAGCCAGCTGACATGTCCCACTAACAACTACGACCATCAGAATGTTCAGAATGCCGCAGTCAAGTTCATCAGAACCGCTCAGTCCCAACACCGAGTTTCCAATATCCTTCCACTCAACCAACACAAGCACAAACTTCACATGAGACACCTAGAAAGACTGCACACCAAACACGAACACCTGATACGACACATAACACCTAGACCACACCGTACAGACTATTTGTCAGCTGCGCCTCTCCCATGGGTGGTATACACGAAAAATCGTGTTTAGCCGCCCACATCAATAACGTATCCTTTAATCAGCTCTGACTGATCGTGAACAGAACGTGCTGCGATGTGCTGGGTTCTGTCTGACTAAGTACTACGGACATGACTCCGTCTGTATCCAGCGACAAGCATGAGGAAAAGTAGCAGATTCTCAGTAGACGTGCTATGGCTGGCCGGGTTCACTCCTCGTTGGTAATAATGATAATAATTAATAATAATAATAATAATAATAATAATAATAATAATAATAATAATAATAATAATAATAATAATAATAATAATAATAATAATAATGATAATAATAATAATAATAATAATAATAATAATAATAATAATAATAATAATAATAATAATGATGATGATGATGATGATGATGATGATGATGATGATGATGATGATGATGATGATGATGATGATGATGATGATGATGATGATGATGATGATGATGATGATGATGATGATAATAATAATAATAATAATAATAATTATTATTATTATTATTATTATTATTATTATTATTATTATTATTATTATTATTATTATTATTATTATTATTATTATTATTATTATTATTATTATTATTATTATTATTATTATTATTATTATTATTATTATTATTATTATTATTATTATTACTATTATCATTATTATTATTATTATTCTACTACTCCTTGTCCAAAGCAAAAATGATAAAATTAATTAAAGAAAAAAATAGCAATAATAATAACGAAAATAACACTGAATAATAATGATAATAACGTTGACGATGATGACTATGATAAAAATATGACATTGGTTATATCAATACCAACGACAATAACAATAATAATGAAGATAATAACAATAATCATAACACTGACGATGATAACAAAAGTATAACATTGACAATATCGAAAACAATGACAATAAAAATATTGATAACACCATAATTACACACTCTAGGCTAACTGGGCCTAGGCCATACCAAGACGCATTTTTGTGGTGCTATTGGTCGGCCCTACACGATACCACCATACCATCATACCAACCTTTTGTCACCGCTCCCCTCGTTAACCATAACACGCAAATCCTTCATATGAAAATTGGTACAGCCTCGAAAAGGCCTTACCTTGTCAATATGTATCTAAAATATTCGAGTATTGTTAATATAGACTATATAATTTAGCTCTCACACATACAGAAAAGGCTATAGTATCAAGAATATTTACTTTTTTTATACAAGAATTGATTTATCATAACATTTACTCGTATATGTATGGTCACTCACTGAATATTTACAATATACAATTTACACTCTTGAGGTATTGTTAAAAATGTT
>NC_134792.1:29956089-29958589 GCF_046742065.1 Oratosquilla oratoria
AGTGGTTAATGAATAGAATAGACTTTTTACGGAGAGGGAGATGGAACTGCCTAGTGTAGGCCTTAAGGTCTCTTGCAGTCTCCTTCATTCTTATGTTTCGCTCGTTCAAGCGTCATCAAGTACATAATAAAGCTCTAATGTATGAAACGTTGTACTAAAAGACTTTGTATTCACACAGTGCCTTTCCTGGCCTGCTTGTCGGTAGTTCCCTATCACGATGAGAAAGGTGGTGAGGAGTTTACGCCAAGAGGCGCTTAGTAGCTGCGGACGAAGCCGTCACCTTTGCCCTATTACGCGTTTTGAGGACTGTTGGGGTAGGTTACAAAAAAAACACTCACCTCTGGGAATCGAAGAGGAGAGCGGGATTCGAACCCACGATTAAGCGAAAGCGAGACTAACACGCTACCGATTACGCCACTATCATGATGGGAGCTGATGAAATAAACCCGATGCAGGTTTTATCTACTTTGATAATTAAATATTGAATTTGAGTTAACTACTTCTGTCTAGTCTCTCTGGGCCCCAGGCGCCCTGAACCTTCAAGGACTGTTCTACCCCAGAACCTAAATCTGGGGTTCTCAAGCTGGGGTTTTCGAGCCACCAGATGTCCACAGGAAGTCCCCCCCCCCCCCATGGGAGAGGGTTACTTAGGTGACTCAAGTTCAACACTAGTTGTTAGTTAAACTAACTACTGTTTTACTTTTGTATGTATACTTATCATTAAACAGTGCTTCTGCTTAATAAAGTCATCATAATCTAAGCCATTTTATCATACCCATTGTAGTATCAGAGTGTAGTGAATCATTTTTTAATTACTGTTTTATATTCTGTGTCAGATGAATGGCGTATGTGGTAGAAGGTATTATAACTACGGAGAGGTTAAGGCGGGGGGATGGGGTAATGTTGGGAACCTAAGAGCTAAGAGATCCAACACAATAAATCTCGGAATTCTAAGAAGACTCAGGTCTCTTCATGATGACAAAGTAGACGATCGGAGTCGTTACGAACACCGCACTTGACCAAATTTATTCTGGTTTGCGTGAACAGATTTTATTCAGCTCTGGGGACACCTCCGGACTGAGGGAATGACATCAAGGCCACAGGATGTCATTCGTCATGACTCGTGTCTTTCTGACAATACCGAAGTGACAAAATGACAAAGGAAGGCAGACAGACAGACAGGCAGAGAGGCAGTAATGGTGAGGAAAAGAGATAGTAACAAAGCCAGAGAGAGATAGAGGGATGTGTGTACGTGCGTGCGTGCGTGCGTGTGTGTGTGTGTGTGTGTGTGTGTGTGTGTGTGTGTGTGTGTGTGTGTGTGTGTGTGTGTGTGTGTGTGTGTGTGTGTGTGTGTGTGTGTGTGTGTGTGTGTGTGTGTGTGTGTGTGTGTGTGTGTGTGTGTGTGTGTGTGTGTGTGTGTGTGTGTGTGTATGTGTATGTGTGTGTATGTGTGTGGGGGGGTGTTGGTATATGTATGTTGGTATGTGTGTGTGTGTGTGCGTGCACGTGTGTGTGTATGTGTGTGTGTGTGTGTGTGTGTATTCATATTGGTCTTTGGATCACGTGCTGGACTCGTGATCGACAGTTATTTCCCTCTCAGAAGAGAGCTCAAAGCTCGTATGACCGATCTATGGATAATGCTGTGACCTTACACGCACAAACACACTCAACTCCCCGTCCATGAGAGTTGGAGTAACGACTCGAAACGCAGCGATACTGAAATCAATTCAGCCCTGGGCAGGATTCATGTGTGTGTGTGTGTGTGTGTGTGTGTGTGTGTGTGTGTGTGTGTGTGTGTGTGTGTGTGTGTGTGTGTGTGTGTGTGTGTGTGTGTGTGTGTGTGTGTGTGTGTGTGTGTGTGTGTGTGTGTGTGTGTGTGTGTGTGTGATTCACAATGGTGATTCACCAAGGTCTTGGATCACGTGTTGGACTCGGGATTGTCAGCTATTTCCCTTACGGAAGAGAGCTCAGAGTATAAGACCGATCTATGGCTAATGCTGTGACCTTACACACCCAACTCCCCGTCCACGAGAGTTGGAGTAACGACTCACAGTGCAGTGATACTGAATTTTTTTTCAGCCCTAGGCGGAATTTGAATCCGGACCGCCGTAGTGGCAGGCAGGAACTCTACCGCTGCGCCACAAGTGTGTGTGTGTTTACCTAGTTGTACCTAGTTGTATTTTACGGGAAGAGAGCTATGCTCGTAGTGACCCGCTTTTATATCTTTCAGCATCCAGTTTGACTTTAAATTCTTATATACTCGTAGTTTTTGCATTCACTGTTTCCTCATTCAGTTTGTTCCGAATATATACCACTTTGTGTGGGAAGCTATTCTTTTTCAGATCTTTTCTGTAACTATCCTTTTTTTCATGTCCTATTTTTTTTTTATTCCACTTTAGTAAATCATTTCTATCAAGGACTCCAATCCCTTTCGTAATTCTGTAGATGGTCAGTAGATCTTCTCTTCCTCTTCTTTGTTCCCGGGTTGGTAGTTCGAGTT
>NC_134792.1:29986089-29991089 GCF_046742065.1 Oratosquilla oratoria
TTAGTAAGCGTATTTTGAAATATTTCCCACATCTAATCTACAGGTCTTTCGCTTAATTTTGCCTCCCAATCTGTAAGCTGAAGCTCCTGATGTAGTCCTACGAGCTGATCTATATTAAAACCGAATATTTTAGATAAACAATTATCTATTCTATTTTTTTATCAGTTTGAATCTAAGTTGTGATCGCTATTTGCAATAGTTTCACCAACATTTACATCGGTTATCGTGCTTTCACGGCTAGTGATCAATAGATCGAGTAAGTTTCCATGTCTTGAGGGCTCTTTTACATGCTGAACTAAGTAATTGTCACCGAGAAAATCTACCAAGCGACTACCTATATGGCCATGTTCAAGGGTCATCCAATCAATGTCAGTAAACTTGAAATCACCCATATCAATAAGTCCCGGTTGCAGAAACTAGACAGTTCTTGAAACAACAGTTTGTTGTCTGCTAATGATAATGTTTTTGGCCTATATATTACACCTACATTCATTTTTGTCCATTTGTTTGGGTTAATTCTACCCACAAACTATCATATGCATCCTGTTTTACTTTTTCTAAAACACAGGCATGGACATTGCTTTTAACGTACAACAGAACGCACCCACCTTTCTTGTGGTTTCTCTCTCTCTCTCTTTCTCTATCTCTTCCGCTCTCTTTCTCTCTCTCTCTCTCTATCTCTCTCTCTCTCTCTCTCTCTCTCTCTCTCTCTCTCTCTCTCTATATATATATATATATATATATATATATATCTGTCTCTCTCTTTATATATATATATATATATATATATATATACATATATATATGTATATATAAATATATATATATATATATATATATATATATATATATACTCGTATATCCCGCTCTCTCTCTCCCTCTCTCTCTCTCCCACTGTCTTTCTCTCTCTCTCTCTCTCTCTCTCTCTCTCTCTCTCTCTCTCTCTACCGCTCCCCCTCTCTCTTTCTCTCTCACTCTCTATCTCTCACTAACTTTTTTTTTCTTTCTTATTTTCCTCGTCCGTCTTCACTATGTAGAGGTGACCTGCTGGTCGTCATCACCAAACCTCATCATGAAAATAAAATAATCACAGCCCTGCCGCGTCACCACGACCTCACAAAGGGCAGCGGGGATGACGTGGAATGTACTACGTACAGTCGCACCACAAAGTTCGGCAGCACCTTTGCTCAGTCCATCTCTGGGAACAGATGACGTCATAAGCGCCGCATGATCATTATGTCATGTGGTTATCAGTATCACTCTGTGGCTTAGGAACAAAATGGACAGCAGTTCGAGTCCTGCAATCAGTCAACGTGTTACTGAAGCCGGGGGATACGGTCTTGAAGCCTCGAATTT
Source organism: Oratosquilla oratoria (assembly GCF_046742065.1). Lineage (NCBI taxonomy): Eukaryota > Metazoa > Arthropoda > Malacostraca > Stomatopoda > Squillidae > Oratosquilla > Oratosquilla oratoria. The sequence goes on from NC_134792.1 coordinate 29,987,446, forward strand.
CGGAAGCGGCTAACATGTCTAGCTACCTCGTAAAGTAGATACCGGTTGATACTTGCAAATAGAAAATAAAGTATTTTAAAAATTCAAACAATCTATTAATTATAGTTCTATGAGCAGACGGGAATACTGTTCTAATCAATTTACATTTTTATTTTATTCAACAGAAACTGTTCCTCATGCAGTAGTACAAGTCACGGAGCAATTTTTAGTGAATCTCTAGTGATTAATTTCCAACCGACTGAACATTCACACGATTAATATCTCAGTGCTAATATCCACGATCAGCGATAGGTGCTAAACTCAAAATCTCAGCATCCAGAGTTTTGTCACACCTAGAACTACAGTATCTTCAATATATGGTTGTTTGGTCTTAGCTAATACATTTAGCAAAAGCTGAAGAACAACTACTTTAACGAATTCCTGAGTAGATACCATAAATACTGATCATTATGGTTTCTCTCAATGTGACCATATCTTTGACAGAAGAAGGAAGTTAGTACATGATGTCTATTAAGCTCGACATACTTCCTCCCACTGTTGCATAACTTTCTCCCTGTGATTCCACTTTCCGAACATCAGGTTTAAGGACATCTTCTAACCCGTAATCTACGTCTATTCTTACTGCTGCCAAACGGTTCTATTCAGATGAGGAAACCTCTCAGCTCCGGACTCAAAGATGTGAGGGTCTTTCTAACGTGATGAGCAGAAGTCTTCAAGGAAAGTTCTCAACCTGTCGCCAGCTGCTTTTATTAACATGTGTTCCTGGCCCTCAGCCTCACACTGGCCGGCAACGGTCCTCGAAAATCATTCATACATCCCTCTGGGAAGAAACTTTGGATTGTTTTCTGTGTTGTGTGAGCGTGGGAGTGTTTCTATGTCACCGGCTCAAAGCCTTAGGGAAAAGTGAGCAGTCACCGGCTCTCCATGTGTGAAAAGGTGCAAGAAATACAGTAGAAGTTAATAAGAGAGATTTTGGATCCAGTCCGTGGATCGAGTGCCAGCCCCTCAATGCTGCACCTCCTAATGGAAGCAAGAGGGTTGGCGGTCCCTTATCCCCATGACCACGTTAACCACCCTGTACTTCATCAGGAAGCTCCTCTCGACCTCTACTGAGGCAGAAAGGTTTGAATTTATGTGGCTGCAGATATGTGATTACCTCAGGGAGCGTCGCCTTGAACTACGTGAAAGAGGGCAATGGATCTTCTTACCCTCTTCACGGTCCGAACCCAAATGAGCCTCAGATGTGCATTTTGCAATGCAGCCAGATATTGCCTATCAGTCAAGGAACATGATATATGACAAAACTACATGTTTCCATTATATGCAAGCTTATCGATATAACGTACCAAGGTGATGACGCCATATTTAACGCCTCGATTCTGAAGGCTACCCCGATCCCATCCGGGGGGGGTGGGGGGTGGGGGGGGGGGGAAATAACATCTGAGGTTTCAGTGAATATGATTTATAAAACAAGGTACAAGGTTACAAGGAGGATTGGTTGAGGCGACCCTAACACCTGAATTATAAGATTTATCCCATCAGGGGATTGGAATCAGGAGACAGTCATAATAAGATATGTAATTTAAGTTATTAGGTTAAGAGAATTAATGTAGGGATTAATAGATTTATTCATTAATATATATATATATATATATATATATATTTATCTTATTTTTTACAATGATGTATTTTGTAGAATTAATTCGAGCAATACTATTCCAATTACCGGTTTTGGTTAAACCCCTTATGCTCTGATGACAGACTTGACTGTATTCTGGCTAACGTAAGACGATTTTATTCAGATGAGGAGGCGTCGCCATGTCGAAAAGGCAAAATTTCCCATCAACTGACCACAAAGAAAATGGACCAGTAAAAAAAAAAAAAAAAAAAAAAAATCAGATTTCGTTTCTTCAAATTTTAATACACACTGATTACCATGAATATAACGAAATTGAATTGCGTAAAAAATGATGACAAAAGGGATAAATCAATAAATGGACAATAACGGAAGAAAAAAAGAATGATACCTACGCTCCCACACTATGCGCTTGTTAGACTTGATGGAGTTCAGATATTCAGGGTCTGAACATGAAACCATAATTCATGGCTTTGATGATTTGTGCAAATTTGGAACATCATTCATACATACAGTCATTCACACGGAAACACACTCACACAGTACTGGAAATATACATAAGGAGATTCTCACAAAAACACACACTGTACTGAGAGATGTGCATATACAACACTGATACATATCTCTACATGTATCATTACATTAATGATATATACAAATATGGAACATTGTGTATTCATATTGAAATATGTTTAGTGTATATTGAAGGATATTATGTCAATAAATTATACATTGATCAATATATTTGTGGATAATGTAAATGTTGATTAACTTGTAGCTTTGAATCACAATTGGTGTTCGGTATAGAAATATTAATACAAAAATATATTCATATATGGACACCGAACACCCATATTGCGTCAGAATGATATTAATGTATTTTTCAGTGTTGTTGTATTATGATATAATTTTGTTTATAAAGAATATATATATATATATATATATATACATACATATATATATACAGCATATATATATATATATATATATATATATATGTATATATATATATACACATACATATTACAAAAAACTAGGTCATATAGAAATATGTCCAATACTTAACAATGAGATATAGTTCCATAGTTTTTATAAGTTATATGTCCTCGCCCATAATTCACCAGCGCTTGTAGGTCAGATTTGGCGATTGATTCTATGTGTGAATGACGTTCCAAATTTGCATAAATCATCAAAGTTATAAGACACATTAATATTTACTTATGTAAGCATACTAATAGACTCTATACCACTTGGAATACCATTTATATACAAATACATTTGCATTGACATAAATTTTTTATCGAATAAATGTAAGTACATATACACCTGGTGTATACATACTTTCACATACAATATACTTATATTCATATAAAAGACGTCGAAATAAGGAACTTTTGCGATGTATTAATACATTTCAAGGATTAATTCATGTACAAATGCATCTTGACAAAAATACACTTGTGCATATACAACACAGACGATAACTTTTATATTCGAAACGAGAGCATTCATATTGAAAAATGTCTAAATCAAAACACATATGGACACAGATTTATACAAATTATATTTCACGACTGTGAAATTACTAATTTTACGCTGTGGAGCGCTGGTTTCTCCCTCATTCAACACGACGCGGACCCGGAGAAGTGGGGTGGAAGGGGGGAGTGGGGGGATTAAGGGGGAGGGGGGGAAATGAGAAGAGGAATCTGAGTCTATCTGGCGTCCCTCTAAGACCTCCCCGGGAGCGATGAAGCCGATTTTGAGTTGTCTAAAAAAAAAAAAAAAAAAAAAAAAAAAATAGTTAAACAAATGGGATAGATAATGAATAAATAAGTAGATAACTAAATGAATAAATAAACAAATGAATAAAGGAATTAGTGGATGAATGAATAAAATGACAGTAACAACATTAACAACAACAACAACAATAATAGTAATAGTAACAGTAATGGAGAAAGGCGGAGGGGGGAGGAGGGGAAGAAGGGGAAGGAGGGGGAAGAAGGGGGGA
>NC_134792.1:29996089-30008589 GCF_046742065.1 Oratosquilla oratoria
GCAAAGATGGTTGTAGAAGAGAAGAAACAAGCTTTGACATACTGGTTACTAAATAGGATGAGATCATCATATAAGAGGAACAAAGAAAAGATAAGTGAAGCATAAGATAAAGGAGGCAAAGAGGAGAACAGATGTGAAATGGGGTAAGAGTGTGAAATTTTTTTTTTTAAAGTAATTAAAAAATATTTTGGAAGAAAATTAAGAGAGGAAGAGGAGGCGAATCAAGTAGAGAAGAAAAGGTAAAGGGTGCAGATTGATAGTCGGGGAAAGTGTGAAACCCATCGTTTGCTTGAATGCTGGGAGGAATAACATAGGTAAGTTAGGGAGTGAGGAATTGTTTGCGCTGTTCCAGGATGTGCTAAATAAGATTAGGAATAAGGGAGGGGTTCCTGTTTTATGTGGAATCCTTCTGAGGCGTATAATTGGAAGCATGTGGCATTCCAGGACTATTGCAATGAATTGCAGGTTGGCAAAACATTGCAAGGCTAATGAATGGGCATTTGTCGACAACTGGGATCGCTTTTACGTTAAGAATCATCTATATACAAGTGATGGGGTGCACTTGTCACCCAAAGGATTTCGACTCCTTGCTGAATCCCTTGAAATAGAAGTAAGCACCCTGTATTTTTTTTTTTTGGGGGGGGAGGTAGATTACGTGAGAATCAGGAGTGAAGTGTCGGAATATAGTATAGGCAATAGAAACAACTCAGAGAAGGACTGTGAAAAGAACCACCAAATCAGGTGGAGGGAGGATAAACTGAAAGTTTACTATATAAACAGCACAAACGTAATAAATGAAATTTATTTGCTGCGAGGTAAACCATGCGTAGAGAGATTTGATGTTATAGCTATAACTGAATCCTGGATCAATATGGCTGATAGATATTTCCTTCCGGGAATCGAGATAGATGGATATGTATATATATATTTTTTTTCTCACAAGGACAGGGTTGGCAGGAGTGGGGGAGGAGTAGCACTTTTCGTTATAAATACAATGAATTGTATTATCAACAATTCGATTAAGGAAAAGGATAGTGCGGATTCTATTTGGGTGGAGACTATAAGGAAGAATAAGAAACTTATTATTGGCGTCCTATATAGACCTCCTAACCTTAGCATTAAGCAGACTGATCCCCTGATTCAGGAAATTCGCAGGGCATCCCAGTACAAAAACGTTGTGGTCATGGGAGATTTTAATTAAAGAAACATTGACTGGGAAATATTAGTAGGAGATCAGGAAGCGCAAATTTTCATAGATGTGGTGCAGGATAATTTCCTAGAACAAATTATTACCAATCCTACGAGGGGAGAGAATATTCTGAACTTACTTATAACTAATAATGAGCATCTAACGAGAAACGTAAAAGTGAGAGATAGTCTAGGCTCAAGCCATCATCAAGAAATAAGATTTAATATTATTTAGGAAGAATTAACTAGTACGAGTAATGTTCTGGTACCGGACTTTAGGAGTGCCATTTTTGATAAGATGAGAAAGTATTTAAGACATTTGGTCACTGATCGGAATGTATTACAGCATGCACGCTTCATATACATAAATGCACACCAACAACCACACCAAACTAGACACATGATTTCGTTGGTTTGTCATCAGACGTGCGGATGAAGGTTTGAAGGCATGAAATGGTAGGCCTAATACCTAGCAGACGTTGATGGGCCCTTTTTACCAGGCCCCAGCATGCCCAGCAGGGCTGGTTTTGATTTTATTTTGTTGGAAAAACATCCACACGACCACCAAGATGACCACGTCCACAGTGCATGGATAGTTCATCTGTTCATGCAAGGAGGTTAGCATGGTTAGGCCTATGGCATTCATGCCATAGGCCTGTGAATAAGCAGAAGAATTTTGTACTAAATTTTGTAATATTTGCTCAGTTTCTTACTTTATTCCAGGTAACCTGTAACTTGCAGAAGAAGTAACTAGCTCCCCCGGCCCCCCATTTCCCATTGCATGGCCTTGCTAAAATTAATAAATTTGACTATTTCAGGCGTAGCTGTGGACATTGTGTTCCACAGCGAAAGGGCAGAGAGAACTTGTGTTACTTTTATTGTAGCACAATCCAAAAAAAGAAGGGAAACCTTGAGGCAAACGGATGCTAGTGCATCACCCAGCACCCAGGATTTTCAGTGGTCTGCCTGAATCCATATGCTCTTGAATTGACAATGTATAGATTCGTCAATGACGAGGGGCCGATTGGGAAATACCAACCTCCGCACAAGTGAGCAGGCCTGTACATGTGCATGTAGCATTGTAGTATTTCTGTTACATCCATACTGTTCATTGTTGAGTCACTTGCATATAAGTCCATGTCTTTTAATTTGAATAATATTGCTGAAATTGTGGTAGTAGTCGTGTTCTGAAGTAAATACTACTAATCTTATACAGAAATATATCTATTCTTAAGATATGTATGAAAAATAGCAATATATATATACAATAGGCTATGTTAAAATGTATATTTTTTATGAATTTACAGCGAAATGGATCATCATAAATTAGTCATTTCATTTCTTTCAGGCTGTACAGGTATCTTGCCTATCGTAATTTAGTAGAGTGGTGTTGGCAGCAACTGGGTAAAAGAAATCACCTGCCCCTTCCAGTGTGTGCCAGTGACCAAATTAGGAAAAAGTGGCCTGCGCCAGATGGACATTACAAAGGATTTAAATACCCTTCAGCAATGGCTTTGGTTCAGATTCTTGGAATTATATTCGGAGTACTATTTGTCCTTGGTATATGAAAAAATTCACTGTGTTGGATGATTAAACCTAGACCTTCGTTTCTGGATGATGTCAGATTTCTTTTATTTTTTCATACTTGAAACAGACCGGTTCAGGAACTTTCATAGCGGACTGAAGTTTGGCATTTCTTGCAAGCTTGTATGATGGATATTCAGAACGCAACCTCGGTAATTCACCAAGTAAGATTTGTATATATTCTGTAAATAAAAAATGGAGATTTATGTTTTGTACATTTTATTGTTTAGTTTGTCATATCACCAGAACAATACAAAAATTTCAGGTATTTTGAATTTATCACATTGTTCCAATAGGAAATCCTATGCAGTTTCACAGTTTGGATGCAATATGTAGCACAATAATGCTTCATACACTTACAATATATTAGCTCAACCTTCCTCTTCGCCACTCCAACACCTGTTTTGGCTTTGGGATAAGATATAGCCCATTGCACCTCTTATTTTATTTTTATTTTTATTTTTCTGCTTTCTACATGAATTTTCATTAAAATGAATGGCAGCAAGTAGTAGTCTGAAGGTGGAAAATTTATAATGATAATTTTCAATCACCATACAGACATTTCACCATTCTCAATATGAATTCAGCCCCCTTGTGCCTGAATTACCGTAGTGAAATGACATCAAGAGATGTTTGAAGTTACATATGCACTTGCCTTCCTTTCATTGCTTCATTAAAAAAAGTGATGGGACTTGGGAGCAAAGAAGCACGATTCCATCACTGATGTTTGTTTCGTCGAATCACTGTTGCAATTTGCGGCAACACAATAAACCATTTTCGAACTAAATGATTGATAAAACCTTGCTAACACACGAAAAATGACAGATCATTGATCAAGTTGGCAGAGCGTCACGGTATTTTGTAGTGTACGCACATGGCATACATCAGAATGTAAACAGCAAGCTTGACGTCACAGCCTTATGAGAACAGCCGAAGCTCGGCGAAGGAAAAGTTCGTCTGCTATCAATATTCTAATAGGTCTTTTTATCACATTGCGTAATAATTGGGATTTTTTACATTATTTCATAAAAAGAAAAATAACTAAACATCTAGGAAATATTCACCACCTATTTGAAAACATTCTCAGTTGACCTTTAAAGAGGTCATAGATACAGAAACGTTAGGACAATAAACGTATTTTTAAGCCCATCTTCGTTTACTCTTCCCCACTTATCACTCCCTCATATATCTCAAACAATTTATATATATATATATATATATGCATATATATATATATATATATATATATATAAATACATACTCGTCTGGGGTATTGGCTGCATGTTATTGTGACAAAGTAACATGTAGTTGATACTTTAGGGTCTATATGGGGCACCCCTACGGACCAGAACTACACATAATTTTGTCTGTGATAGAGGAAGTCTTTGTTCATAGAGAAATGATGACACTTTTATTATACTGCGACTGTCCCTCCGTTATGCTGTCCCCCCACTTTTTGTTACTGTCCTGTACCATTTCTCTGAATATTCATTTCCTTTTTTCGTCTAACCCTGTGGTGGGGGAAAAGAATGCTGCCACCAAATCTTCCCACTTGAGTCGTACGAGGCGACAAAAAACGGGACGGGGATAGGACTAGGAATCCTGCTACCTGTAGCCCCAAAGGGGACATTCCTAAAAAAAAGTAAAGGCATAAGAGGGTCTAGGAGTTTTCCAACCAGTACCTTGAAGTTTGGATCTTTTAATGTGCGTGGTTGTGGTGCAGATGGGAGTAAAAGGGAAGAGATAGGCAGTATGTTTGTGAGAAGAAAGATGGATGTGTTGGCATTGAGTGAAACTAAGTTGAAAGGGAGGGGCGAGTGTGAGTTTGGGAGTGTGGTTGGGAGGTTATCAGGAGTGAAGAGAGGACGAGGGGTAGATAGAGTTGCTATACTAGTAAGTGAAGAGATAAGTAAACGTGTAGTGGAGTGGAAAGAGGTCTATTCAAGGTTAATGTGGATGAAGGTGAAGCTGGGAAGGGAGATGTGGGTTTTTGTAAGTGCATTTGGGCCTGGTAGTGTGAAGAATGTAGAGGAAAGGGATGTTTTTGGATGGATTTAAATGAGTGCATAGAGGGATTAGGGAGAAATGTCAATATAGTTGTACTGGGAGACCTTAATGCTAGGGTAGGAAATGAACCAATGGACGGAGTGATTGGGAAGTATGGAGTTCCAGGAAAAAATCGTAGTGGAGAGTTGATGGTGGAGATGTGTCTCGAAAAAGAGCTGATGATAGCAAATACAGTGTTTAGGAAGAATGTCAAGCATAAGTACAATTGGAAGAGGGTGGTGGATGGAAGGGTGGTAGATAAAGCATTAATGGACTATATAGTGGTAACCAGGAGTACAGCAGGAAGAGTTAAGGATATACATGTTCTAAAGGGAGAGAGTGGGGGAATATCAGATAATTTTTTGGTGGAAGGTAAATTGAAAGTGGAGGATAGGTGGAAAAAGAGGAAAAGGGCAGAAGGTAGGGAGCTGCTTAGAGTGAACTTCTTAAATGAGAAAGAAAAGGAGAAGGAGTATAAGAAGAAGTTGAGAGAGGAGTGGGAGGGAGTGAGGGATAGAGTAGAACTAGGAGTGGAGGAGAAATGGGGGTGGTTCAAGGAGGGAGTCCTAAGATGTGCAAAGATGGTGTGAGTAACCAGGAAGATGGGAGGAAATAGAAGGAAGGGTAGTGAGTGGTGGGATGAGGAAACAAAGAAGGGCATAGAAAAGAAGCAGGCTTTCATAGATTGATTACAATTTAGGACGAGGGAATCATATGAGAGGTACAAAGTAAAAAGAAGAAAAGTAAAGCATAAGATAAAGGAGGCAAAGAGGAGAGCAGATGTGAAATGGGATAAGAGTATGACAGAAATTTTTAAAGTAATAAAAAAATTGAAAAAATTGAGAGAGGAAGAGGAGGTGAATCAAGTAGAGACGAAAAGGTAAAAGTTGCAGATGTAGAGATGAAATGGTAGAGAAGGCAGTGAGAGGAAGGTGGGCAGAGTATTTTAGGGAGTTGCGAATTGTGAAGGAGGATAGGGAGGGAAAGGTAGTTGCAGTGGGAAGCGCTAAGAAAATGACCGTGATGAGTGAAGAAAATGGAGGAGAAATAAGGAAAGATGAAGTGAAGGCAGTTGTTAAGATGATGAGAGTAGGTAAGGCACCTGGGTTGGATGGATGCCATGCAGAATGTCTGAAAAAAAGGAGGTACAGTGATGGTGGACTGGCTGGTGAGGTTATTTAATGTTTGTTTAAGAGAGGGTAGAGTGCCGGAGGACTGAAGGAGTACCTGTATAGTTCCACTTTACAAGGGAAAGGGGGACAAGTGTGAGTGTATCAGTTTGTTAAGTGTAGTTGGGAAGGGGGGGGGGCGACATCTGGAACCCCATGCTGGTCCCAAGCTCGGATAAAAGAGGAGGGTTTTCTACGACAGGCATAGCAAGCCGGTGGACGTAAAAATTATTCTGCTCGAGATACTCAGGCCCAGCCTCGGAATGGACAGCCAAATCGGAACTCGACCCGGAACGGAAGCGAACAAAGAGAATCGAATCGAAAAAAATAAGGATAGGTACAATCAACACCGGCACTCTCAATGGAAAGCAGGAGGAGACCATTGAATTAATGAAGGAGAGGAATCTTGACATTCTGGGAATTTGTGAGACACGTATGAGGGGAGAGGGCAGGAAAACTATCCATGAGGATTATGAAATCGTCTTTAAAAGAAGAGAGGAAGACACTAGACATGGTGTGGCATTCATGATGACCCCAGATACTGCTAACTTTATAGAAAAGGTGAACTACGTCAACGAGAGGATCATCGCAGTTACCATTATTCTGGAGGGTAGAAGAATGTCTCTAGTACAAACCTATGCATAACAGCAGGGGAGATCAAATGAAGAGAAAGAGGAATTCTTTGAGCTTCTGCAGAATACAATTGGTGGACTCCCTAGATGTGATCATATGATAGTCATGGGATATTTAAATGGTCATATCGGCACAGATAGGACAGGAGTGGAGAATATCATTGGTGCATATGGTATCGGAGAGAAAAAAAAACATAGATGGTGAGAGAATCTTTGATTTCTGCACAAGAAATCATCTCTCGATAATGAATACTTTCTTTAGTCACGAACCCTCTCACAAATGGACCTGGTATAGATGGAACAGCGTCAAAAATGACTATACTGATAAATCTATGATAGATCTGTTTTTAGTGCGAGACAAAAGAACGGTAAGAGACGTTAAAAGCATTCCATCCGCTTCCCTTGACTCCGACCATCGTTTAGTCATATGCATGTTATTCGTCCTACGACCAAAGAAGATGCAGAGAGCGACACGCAACCGAATTAAAGTAGAGAAACTTAAAGAACAAGACACCATAGACGGATTCCAAATGCTTGTCGCAGAAGGTCAAAAACCCTAGCATTGACAGATGTACACCAAGCCTGGTCCGAATTGAAAACCAAGATGAACGATATTACTGAGAACACTCTGGGGAGCTCGCAAACTGGAGTGACAGAAAAGAAATTAACCATCTGGTGGAACGAGGAAGTAAAGAATGCAATTAGAGACAAGAACAAGACATATAGGCTATGGATGAAACACTGATCAGAAGCAACGAGAAACATCTATGTGGCTGCGAGAAATAAAGCGGAGCAAATAAAAAGGATTGCCAAGCAAGAAGCATGGACACGACTTGCTGAAGATCTGGGGAATGACTTCAGTAACGGCAAGAAATTTATATATTCATTGGCCAAGATCTATTGAAAGGATACCAAACTGAACATATCAACAATCAAGGATCACCAATGAAACCCCCAGACAGACTCGCACAAGGTCAGAGAAAGATGAAGAGAATATTTCTCTCAATTGCTAAATGTACAGGGATGATGATGAAAATGAAATAGAAGGTGAGAACTACGATATGGAGCGCGAACAGGAACAGGTAAAAGAACCAATATCCTTCGAGGAAGTTGAGAAAGCAATGAAAAGGATGAAGAATAACATATCGCCAGGTGTAGATAACATCCTAGCTGAACTTTTCAAAAAAGGAGGAGAGCAATTGAAGGCACGGATGACTGACATCTTCAATCTTGCCTGGGAGAGTGGAGAAGTTCCCGATGATTGGGGGAGGTCCATTATCTGCCCAATCCATAAAAATGGTGATCTACACGACTGCAAGAATTACAGGGGAATATCCTTACTACCCCATGCTTGCAAGATCTATGAAAGGATTCTGGAGAGTAGACTGAGAGAACTTTTGGAACACCAACTGAGTGAAAGCCAGTCTGGCTTCCGACCAGTCAGAGGCACTATGGATCCCATAGGGTGGAGTAGGGTGGTCGATGAATGGAATAAACTTAGTAACCATGTAGTAAGCACTGAAACTATCAGTTGTTTAAAAAACTATTAGACAACTTTATGGATGGGGATGACAGGTGGTGATGGATACGGAGCTGCCTTGTGTAGGCCTTATGGTCTCTTGCAGTCTTCTTTATTCTTATGTTCTTATGCTCTATTATTGAAAAGTCATGGGAATGGAACCAACACCAATATCTGGCATTCTTGGATCTGGAAAAAGCCTTTGACCGCATCCCAAGGCAAAAACTATGGAGAACGCTCGAAGATCCTGTTTATGGAGTCCCACCAAAACTCCTAAGAAAGATGAAAAGCCTATACAATCAGGCTTATAGTGTAATGCGGACAAAAACAGGAGAAGGGGAATAGTTTGAGGTCAAGAGCGGCGTCAAGCAAGGAAGCGTTCTATCCCCACTTCTGTTTGTTATATTTATAGATGTGGTGATAAGATCAGTGCAAGATGAACATGAAAATCTAGCCACAGTATTGGCATATGCAGACGATATCGCTCTCATAATCCGGTTACCAGACGATCTTCAACATACACTTGAGAGATGGGACACAACTACAAGCAAAGGATATGAAAATAAGTGCTACTAAATCCGAGATCCTTGTCTTATCAAGGACACAGGTTGACTGCAACATATTCATTGGACAGCAGCAGATGAAACAAGTTGCAAACTTTAAGTATCTGGGTACCCAGATAAATGAGAGAGGGCTTATGGAAAAGGAAATTGACCACCGAATACATAAGTATAGCACAAGTTTAAACATGCTATATCCGATACTGAGAGACCCAAACATACCTCAGAAAGTGAAAGTACTGATATATGGGACCATTCTTCGACCGATACTCACTTATGGAGCTGAAACTTGGACATTAACATCGAAGACCAAGTCAAAAGTGCAGGCGGCTGAGATGAAAGCCCTCACTCTAATTAAAGGTGTCACAAGACTTGACCGGTTGACAAACCTTACAATTCAGAACTCTTTCAAGATAGAGTCAGTTCTCACTTACATCCAGAAGGCTCAACTTTGGTGGTACGGCCACGTTAAACGCATGGACCAGGAAAGATACCCAAGAAAGTACCTGGAATGGCAACCTGAAGGAAGAAGACCAAGGGGAAGACCCCGCATGCGCTGGATCCAGAACATCAAGGACGCAATAGAGAAGAGAGGAAGTGATGTGCAGACAGTGGAAGAACAACAACTCCATCAGAACAGAAGAAATTGGCGTCTTTTTGCACAGCTGGACCACTCACAGGTGATACGCCTAACAGGAGTTTGGTGAGAAGGTGAGAAGAAGTTGGGAAGGCTTATGGGAGGGTCTTCATTGGAAGGATTAAGAGAGGAAAAAGGGGGTAATTGGTGAGGAACAGTGTAGGTTTAGGACATGTAAGGGTTGTGTATATCAGATTCTTGTGGTAAGACAAATATATGAGAAAGCTATAGGAAAAGGTAAGGATGTTTTTTTTTTTTTTTTTTTGGCTTTTATTGACCTGAAAAAGGCGTATGACAGGGTAGACAGGAAGGTACTGCGGGAGGTATTGCAGATATATGGGATAGGAGAAAAGCTGTTAAGAGCAATCAAGAGTTTTTAAGATAGTAGAGCTTGTGTTAGGATTAGAAATGGAAAGAGTAAGTAGTTTGAGGTAAAGTTGGGACTTCGTCAGGGATGTGTTATGTAACCCTGCCTGTTCAATTTATACATAGATGGGGTGGTGCAAGAGGTGAATGCATGGGTAGTGGGTCAGGGATTGGAGATGATTAAAGAAAATGGAGAAAAGTGGGAGATAACCCATTTGTTGTTTGTTGACGACATTGCGCTTGTAGCAGGATCAAAGAAGGGATTGAGAAGATAGTGACAGAGTTTGGGAAGGTGTGCGAAAGAAGGAAGTTGAAGATAAATGTGGGTAAAAGTAAGGTGATGAGATGTACACGGGGAGAAAGTGGTAGCAGATTGGAAGTGATTATTAAGGGAGAGAGACTGGAGGAAGTGGATAGTTTTAGATACTTGGGTGCGAATGTGGCAGGAAAGGGAGGAATGGTGTTGGAGGTAGAATGTAGATTGAGAGAACCGAGTAAATGGATTGGTAGATTAAAAATTATAATGAGAAATAGATGTTTGGAATGGATGCTAAGAGGAGAGATTTCATGAAGGAGTGATTGTGCCGACATCATTGTACGGGGCAGAAACATGGAACATAAAAGAGGAAGAGAGAAGGAGTATGAATGTGCTTGAGATGAAATGCCTAAGAAGTATGATAGGGGTTACTAGGCTGGATAGAGTGAGAAATGAGGAGGTGAGGAGAAGAACAGGGGTGGAAAGGAATATATATATATATATGTATATATATATATATATATATATATGTATGTATATATATACATATACATATACATATATAGATTATATATATACATATATATATATATATATATATATATATATGAATATATATACACTCATATATATATACATATATACATCAAAGTCGGGTCCATATAAATGTACTTGGATCTAACCGTAGCCTATACAAGTACATAAAAACCTATAAGCCTTAGTACAACTAAAAGTAAAATTAATTGGACCCAACCCTTTCCTTTACTTAGAACCACCCTTAATATACTGTATATATATATATATATATATATATATTATATATATACATATATATATGTATATATATATATATATATACATATATATGTATATATATACATATATATATACATATATATATATATAAATATATATATATATATATATATATATATATGTGCAAAGTAGACCTACTTTGCATAAATGAACACACGTACCCGTGTTCTTATTAGCATATATATGTACATATACATACATATATACATATATATATATATATATATATATGTATATACAGTATATACATATATACATACATATATATATATATATATATATATATATACGTATATGTATATACTAGGAGGTGCTAAGATGAGAGGGAGGGTGGAGGGGTGTGTAGTGTATTCAGGGATGGAATGGGTGGAAATTATTTTATGCCTTTTCCTTTTGGCTACCTCCCTTGTAAAGGGGAAAAAGCCTTGGTATATGTATGTATGTATGTATGTATGTATGTATGTATGTATGTATGTATGTATGTATGTATGTATATAATATATGTATATATATATATGTATATATATATATATATATATGTGTGTGTGTGTGTGTGTGTGTGTGTGTGTGTGTGTGTGTGTGTGTGTGTGTGTGTGTGTGTGTGTATGTGTGTGTGTGTGTGTGTGTGTGTGTGTGTGTGTGTGTGTGTGTGTGTGTGTGTGTGTGTGTGTGTGTGTGTGTGTGTGTGTGTGTGTGTGTGTGTGTGTGTGTGTGTGTGTGCGTGTGTGTATGTGTGTGTGTGTGCGTGTGTGTATGTGTATGTGTGTGTGAGTGTGTTAGGAGTAACTCTCACTTCCTTCCTTACCTCTTCTCCTCACTTACCGGTCCTCACCTCCTCACTCCCATCCTCACCTCTTCTCTGCCCACGACATTTGACCTCCAAGGCCCCGTAGGGAATCGCTCGTGTGCTCAGCAGATGACTAACCAGAGGTATGGTCTGCCACATGATCGTCACAAAACCTCTTTGAAGAAAAGCGCGTGCAGTGCCAGCATTGGCCAGCCATGATTATTCCTGCACCCAGAAAGCCACGTGATTTGAATAACTAGACCCATTGAAGAATGCATACCCTCTGTTCATATGAGTTGCCGGCGTCAAACATTTTGCCTCCGACGTCCCTATGCAGCACGTGACTTTACGTGCATAGAAGAGCTGAACGGACGCTAAAGATTCAGATCACCTTGGAGCATCATACGTGTGCCTGGATCGCGGTTCCTGCTTTCTCACCACCTTCCCCCACCTCCTATTCCCTTCCTTCCTCGCAAACAGATTGCCCTAGAGCAGCATACGTGAGTCTGGCTCACTGCTCCTGCTTGCTCACCACCTCTCCCCCTTGCTCCTTCGCAAGCAGATCGCCCGGAGACACGACTTGAAACATGGTCGTCACCTCCCTAGGCGTCTCGTCCCCCCCCCCCCCATTTTGGGTACAATACACATTGTTAAGTAAACCCAACTTTCTCTCCATCAGATCTTGCCTTCAACCAGCCTAACACTTGGCGCCCAAAGTGGGGCAGACTACCAGCCTAACATTTAGCTACCCAACACTTGGGACCCCCGATCCCGCTCTGCTGATCGCCAGCTGCCACTTGATCTGCTAGATCATCTACCACCCCTGTCTTTCGCTCGACTGCTGCTAGCTGCCACTTATCTGCCAGATCGTCTGCCATCGCTGTCTGCCGCTCGACTGCTGCCACCCGCTATTTTGTCTGCTAGATCGCTTTCCCCCCAG
>NC_134792.1:30021089-30023589 GCF_046742065.1 Oratosquilla oratoria
CAGCGACAATATACGATGTGTTTTTGCAGCGTGCTTATACAAAAAGATAGGCATATGTACATGTACATGTGTGTGTGTGTATATATATATATATATATATATATATATATAATATATATTATATATATATATATATATATATATATATATATATATATATATATACATATATATATATATATATGTATATATATACACCTGGATGGACCTCTCTCCCTTCCCTTCCGAATGGTCCTTTTTTTTTATTCGAGTCCCTGTCAGACAATTTTGATCTATTGCGTGGATCTCCCTTCAGTAGCGGCGGGGTCCCCCCGACAATAGCGGCGAGGCCCCCCGACAATAGCGGCAGGCCCCCTTCATTAACGGGGAAAGCTGGACCTACCGATATCCTATCATCCTGCCTGTGCTATCTTAACTCTAAACTGATCTTATCATTCTCCTCAGGGGTTGTGATGGGCCAGTAGTTAACATGCTCGACTCGCGTGCTGACGGTGATTGGGGTCGAATCTCTTTCCTGGGAGGTTGATTGGGTCCTTGAGCTCCCCCTCTCCCCCTCCCCCTCTTCTACCACCACCACCAATCTCTCCCTATTACCCGAAATCCTTCCTAGTACTTTTTCTTGGGCACTAGAATAGAAATCGATTATTGAATAACTAATAACAATGATAACAATAACAATAGTAATGATAATAATAATGATGATGACGATAATAATAATGATAGTGATAATAATAATGATAATAATAATGATAACACTAATAATAATAATAATAATAATAATAATAATAATAATAATAATAATAATAATAATAATAATAATAATAATAATAATAATAATAATAATAACAATAATAATAATAATAATAACAATAATAATAATAATAATAATAATGATAAAGGTACTAATAATGATAATGATTATGATAACAAATTAAGCAGGTTAAGTTAACCCGCTTAACCTAATCTAACCTAACATACCTAACTCAACCGGTTATGCAAATAAATAAATAAACAAATAAAGTAAAATTAACGTAGACGGAACACCTGCTAAAACAAAACAAAAAACAAAGTCCTGATTTGCGTGGGGCAGGTTTTGGAAGATGAATAAATTATCTTGGCCACAGAAACAAAACTACCTTTCGGCGCGTAAGGAGTTTAACGATCCTCACCTTGTCCCTTCAGCTGACGGCAATCATAATAAAACGAAAAAGACAAGCAGGTACGAGAGGCGTAGGCTACTGTCAATCCAATCTTTTATCTTTTATTTATTTTTATTTTTTTTTATAATTTTTCTTTCTTTCTCATCGAACACTGAGATTTAGTGTCCACTGATCCTTTATCTATTTAATTATTCAATTTATTTATTTAATTATTCATCTATTTCGGTCTATCGCCAGACGATTTTATTCAGTTATAGGACGGGCTCGGATGGAAATGGTAAATGGAATCCTCTGATATTAGTCGACAAAAAATAAAATAAAATAAATAAAATATAAACATAAACAACAGACATAAATATACAAACAAATAAATAGGCAAATAAATGAATGAACAAATAAATGGATAAATTAATATGTAAATAAGTTAGCAAATAAACATAATGATGATGATAATAATAACCATATTAAGTATAATAATAAACAAACATAAGTAGATAAAAAAAAATCAATAAATAGAAAAATAGAAACTAAGTATTTGTGAAGTGCTACCGTGCGTCCCCTGCCATACAATGCAGTCCTATTCTTCATACTCCAGCTGCCGCCAGAAGATTTTATTCAAGTAGAGGTGAGCGCTCGGGTCGAGAAAAGGCTTAAACCCTCTTCGGTTAACCCTTAACTGGCACTTGACCTGGTTTATTCTCATTGCTATTTCATTCTTCTTCGCCGCTGGCGGAGACCTGCTTGGTTCATTTTCCCATGATGCCGTCAGGTGATTTTATTCAGCTCTCCGTGACTCCATCGACATAGCTCCTTCTATACCGAGCGGTGATTTTCTTATTTGTTTCTTTGGTGTCAGGCGATTTTATTCAGTTTAAGTGAAATGGTGCCGGTGACGCTGCCGTCGCAACAAGAATTGCGGGGGAAATAGCGGAAGGAGCAAAGACGGGAGCCAGCGAAACAGAGAGTCTGCCGATTAGGGATTTTTTGTTGTTCTGTTCTGGCTAAAGCTACTTGATTTTTTTGATTTTTTTCTTAGCAGTAGATTTTTTTTAAGCAAACAACATTTTGTCTAGCCCCTTCTGTACCCAGAGGGACTTGTTTTTATCATGGTTAGCGTCAGCCGAGTCTCTTCAGCTTCCTTGTGGGTGAGCCTGTTCCGATAACAAAGAGGTTTTATGGTGCAGATACCACTACTAAGACAGTGAATAGCTGGTCAAGTGATTACCCGCGTTCTATGAACACACACACACATGCATGCGTGTGTGTGTGTATTTACCTAGTTGTATTTTACGGGAAGAAAACTATGCTCGTAGTGATCACTTAGTGTGTATGTGTGTGTG
>NC_134792.1:30051089-30053589 GCF_046742065.1 Oratosquilla oratoria
ATAATGATGATGATGATGATGATGATGATGATGATGATGATGATGATGATGATGATGATGATGATGATGATGATGATGATGAAGATGATGATGATGATGATGATGATGATGATGATGATGATGATGATGATGATGATGATGATGATGATGATGATGATAATAATGATAATAATTATAATAATAATTATAATAATTATAATAATAATAATAATTATAATAACAACAATAATAATAACAATAATATAATAATAATAATAGTAATAGTAATAATAATAATAATAATAAAATAATAATGATGATGATGATGATGATGATGATGAGGATAATAATAATAATAATAATAATAATAATAATAATAATAATAGTAATAATGATAATAATAATAATAATAATAATAATAATAATAATAACAATAATGATAATAATAATAATAATAACAATGATAATAATAATGATAATAATAATAATAATAATAATAATAATAATAATAATAATAATAATAATAATAATAATAATAATAATAATAATAATAATAATAATAATAATAATAATAATAATAATAATAATAATAATAATAATAATAATAATAATAATAATAATAATAATAATAATAATAACAATAATAATAATGATAATAATAATGATGATAATAACAATGATAATAATAATGTAAAAAAAAAAAGAGAGAGAAAGGGTAGCACAGGAAAGAAATGGAATGCGTTGGGTTCTCCCTTAGAGGAATGAAATCGCCTGGCGACACAGATTCATAAGAACATCCTCTCGACTCTGACGCCGCCTGTGTCCTTCATTGCCCACCTGGTGTCTGGAATTTGTTTTCATTTTCTATTGTTCGTCTGTCTTTTTTTTTTTTTTTTGACATTCCTATCATTGTCATGAGCTCATATTGCCCTTCAGATGCCCTTGCCATGACGTCACTTCCTGTATGCGCGCGCAGGTACAGTTGCCTGCACTTATACCCGGTTAGGATAGGTTAGCTTAGGTATGTATGCATGGTCACCGTTCTCGTGCAATTATTCACTTCTCTATGAAGACATGAAGACACACACACACACACACACACACACACACACACACACACACACACACACACACACACACACACACACACACACACACACACACATATATATATATATAATGTATATATATATATATATATATATATATATATGTATATATATATGTATATATATATATATATATATATATATATATATATATATATATATATGGTGGGTCGACCGACGGATGGGCACCGTACTCTAGAACATCCGAGCCCCGAGAGAGACAATCGCGTACGCTACCTGCTCGTCCATCACGACCCCCGACCCATATGCAAATAGGAAGCGAATTAGTCTAATGGCCTATTTGCTTGAGTGTAATTGGGTCTGCCAAGGTCTCGGAATAGACCCGAACTCGTTAAGCCAGGGGACGAGAACGGGGGTGCCCCAATCGACTTAGTGGTCGGACGAGTGATGTCCCCATGGTCAGGGTTAGGGGTGGGTGGGAGCAGAGGGTGGGAGAGGGGTTGGGGGTGAGTGGGAGCAGAGGGTGGGAGAGGGGTTGGGAATGGGGGGGGAGAAGGGGTAGGGAGAGGGACGGGAGATGGGGGTAGAGACAGGGGGGGGAAGAAGGGGCAGGGACAGGGGGTTGAGGGAGAGGAGGGGTTAGGGAAGGGGAGACGGGGAGAGGCGGGGAGGAGGGGTAGGGATTAGAGAAGGGGTAGGGAGAGGGACGGGAGAAGGGACAGGGACGTGAGGAAGGGGAGGGAGAGGGAGGTTGAGGGTAGGACGGGGAGGGAGGGAGGGGGAAGGGGGAGAAGGGAGAGGGACGGGGATGGAGGGGTGAAGGGGTGGGGATATGGAGGGAGAAGGAATATGGTTGGGGATGGGGGAAGGGTGGGGAGGAAAGAGGGAGAAATAGGGAGGACGTGACAAAGGAGGAGGGGAAGGAGGATGATTGGAAAGGATGGGAGAGAGGGAGGAGAGAGAAAGGGTAAAAGGAAGAGGGAAGGGAGGAAAGGGAGGGAAGGGAGGAAAGGGAGGGAGTTGGGAGGGAAGGGAGGAAATATGGAGGGGAAGTGGAGGATAGTAGATGAGAGAGAGTTGGAGGACAAGAGAAAAGAGAGGGAGAGAGAGGCTGGAGGGGAGAAAAGGGAAAATGAGGGGAGGAAAGGAGAAGGAAGAGGGGGAAGGGGAGACGAAGAAGGAGGAGGAGGAGGGAGTAAAGGGGAGGATAGAGACAATGGAATTGAGAGACAGGAAAAAAGGAGAGAGGAAAAGATAGGGAGAGAGTGAGAGGGAAAGAGAGAGGGAGAGGAAGTGAGGGGAGACTACTTACGCGATGGGGTCGGTGGTGGTAATTGTTGAAAGCAAATGATTAATCACATGACAAAGAAAATTATTGGAAAAATATATAATCGACAAGGAAAATGTAGACGAAAAAAATGTACAAATTATGTAGACAAAATCAGAGGAAA
>NC_134792.1:30081089-30083589 GCF_046742065.1 Oratosquilla oratoria
TCATTTGTTTCAAATCCAACATCTCATCCTTCACTATAGTTCAAACCAGCCCATCTTTAAGAAAATCCTTCATTCGTTTCAGTATTCTCCCTTGAAATCCTCCAACGTTTTCCAGCTTCCACATTAATCGTTCTTGCGGCACCTTGTCGAAAGCCTTTTCCCTAAGTCCAGGTATGCATAATCCACCCAACCCTCTCTTTCGTGTAACACATCAATCAATCTCGAGTAAGGACTAAAGAAGTTCCTCATTCAGAACCTTCTTTTTGTCGACCAGAACTCCTGTCTCCTCCAAAAGCTTCATCCAACTATTTTTCACAGTACATCCACACATTTTCTTAGTTATCATAGTGGGATATTGTCTTATATTTCCTTTGTGGATTGGTTCCACCTGTGTGTGTGTATATGTGTGTGTGTGTGTGTGTGTGTGTGTGTGTGTGTGTGTGTGTGTGTGTGTGTGTGTGTGTGTGTGTGTGTGTGTGTGTGTGTGTGATTCACCTTGGTCTTTGGATCACGTGTTGGACTCGTGATCGACAGCTATTTCCCTCCCGGAAGAGAGTTCAGAGCTCGTATGACCGATCTATGGGTAATGTTATGACCTTACACACGCAGACACACCCCCAACTCCCCGCCTGCGAGAGTTGGAGTAACGACTCGAAGCGCAGTGATACTGAAATAATTTCGGCCCTGGGCAGGATTCGAACCAAGAACTACGGGCCACTATGGTGACAGTTCAGCGCTCTACCAACTGCGCCACCGAGTCGTGTGTGTGTGTGTGTGTGTGTGTGTGTGTGTGTGTGTGTGTGTGTGTGTGTGTGTGTGTGTGTGTGTGTGTGTGTGTGTGTGTGTGTGTGTGTGTGTGTGTGTGTGTGTGTGTTCATGCCAACTGATGTGTTTCTGTTCTTCTTCCTGCAGACCATTAATCACTGGATAGAATCGTCAGGTCTTCACTATTTCCCAGTTTGAGGCCGCATGCGGGACGCTCTGGCCCCCTGGGGGGAAGAGGAGGGGGATTAGGGGGAGGAGGGGGATTAGGGGGGGGAGTTAATGGAGGGGAAGAAAGGGGAGGGGCTTGATTCCGTGGTTGGGAGTCACTGTCCTAGGCTATTCCAGTACTCTAAGCAACTCTATGGAAAATTGTATGCTTTTTTTCAAATCCATAAGACATTCATGGTCTTTTTCAAATTGGTTTCCATGACCTCGGGATACCCTCACGTTTCGATTCGGATCTTCTTTGTCCATATTGTCCACTTACTCTAGTGTTGTGAACGCCACAATGAAGTAATTTTTTTTTTTTTTTTTTTTTTTTTTTTATGATGACGACAGGTCAATGCTTCGAGACTCTTCTCAAACGGTTGTTGTTTCTTTCTTTTTCTTCTTCTTCTTCTTTTGTTCTTTCATTCTTCGTTTGTTCTTGTTTTTTGTTCTTTTTGTCGTTCTTCTTGTTCTTGTCTTTCTTGTTCCTGTCTTTCTTCTTCTTTTCGTCTTTCTTCTTTGTTTCTTCTTCTTTTCTTCATCTTTTCATCTTCTTCTTTTTCTTCTTCTTTTTCTTCTTCTTCTTTTTCTTCTTCTTCTTCTTCTTCTTCTTCTTCTTCTTCTTCTTCTTCTCTTTTTTTCTTTTCTTCGTCTTATCTTTCTTTTCTTCTTCTTCTTCTTCTTCTTCTTCTTCTTCTTCTTCTTCTTCTTCTTCTTCTTCTTCTTCCACTTCTTCTTCTTCTTCTTCTTCTCTTTCTTTTTCTTTTTTTCTTCATCTTATCTTCCTTTTCTTCTTCTTCTTTTCTTCTTATTCTTGGTATTCTTGTTCTTTTTCTTCTTCTTTTTCTTCTTCTTCCTCCTCCTCTTTTTTTCTTACTTCTTCCTCTTTTCCTTATTCTTAGAACTGGTAACCCTTTGTTCTTTGTGTAAGGGGACTGTACCGCTACACCCCAATCTAGGTCGAATGAGGCTACGACCCCTTTTTTCCAATTTCTCTTTGTCTCCGTAGTGAAAAGCCCCTTTTACGTCCTTTAATAATCCCTGTCTCGCACACAACATGCCAATGGCCTGTATATGTCCGTCAAATGACAGGTTATCCTTAATCAACGCCCCTAGATGCTTATCCTCTTTTGCTTTTGTAATTGTCTCTTTTTTTCGTTGAATAATCCAGGGATGGCCTTTTTGAGCTAGTTCACGTTTCCAATGCTTTCCATTTTCTGACACTGAAATTCATTTTCCAGCCTTTTCTCCGGGCATAACTCTTGTTTACATTCTTAGTAAAGACTAAATTGATTTGAATTTCTGTCTCCCTTGATCATCTTTGTATTGACCCTAAACACATTTGTGAAGCTTGTGACAGGTGCCAGTACCGACCTCCGAGCGGATTTTCTAGCCCCTCTTGTATATATTCTTCAGGAAATACTTCAGTCAGTCACGAAGCCTCTTGATCCTTTGATATAGTGCACTGATGACGTAATCGGTAGCGTGCTGGTCTCGCATTCGCCTAGTTATGGGTTCGAGTCCCACA
>NC_134792.1:30091089-30103589 GCF_046742065.1 Oratosquilla oratoria
GCCTGTCAATTTCAATCGGGATACGCCCTATCCAATCAACTCCAGAAAAGTTACAATTTGGCAGTTCCCTCCTCTGCTTTTACTGGCTCTACTACCGCCATTACTAAAATGGCAGTAGGTACTGCTATTGTCATTACTGTTATCGGTACGTTGGTCTAATTCCCTTTGTTACTGATACTGATATTATTGCCAAGGTCAGTTTTATTACCAAAATATTATATATAATATATATATATATACATATGTATATATACATATATATGTGTATATATATATATATATATGAATATATACAGGTATATATATATATATATATATATATATATAGAGAGAGAGAGAGAGAGAGAGAGAGAGAGAGAGAGAGAGATAGAGAGAGAGAGAGAGAGAGAGAGAGAGAGAGAGAGAGAGAGAGAGAGAGAGAGGTAGATGAATAAATGAATAAATATATAAATAAATAAATAGAAAATATTATGCCTAGAAGTGATATTCAGCTTCCATTGGTCTTTTATTCCTTAAATAGGGTTCCGACTTTGGTTCAACTTGTTGATGTCAACAGCTGAGAGTATCTGAACAAACATGAACATATCTTTCTAAGGTTCTTGAACCTTTTTTTTTTTTTTTTTTTTTTTTTTTTAAGTCTGACCCCGAGGCTCTTGCTGACCTCGCCAAGTTTCCTTTGGACTATGAACCCCTGATCCCCGACCACCCGCTTTCACGGGATAGGTTTCCTTGGGAGAGGGAGACAAGTCTGTGTGGGGGAAAGTGAATGTCTTCGTGTGGCTGAACAAAGTCACATGTGTCCCTTCTCCTCGTCGTCTCCTTGCAAACACAGACTCTGACTTCGAGTTCTCTTCGTTGTTCTTGCAGGTGAATGAACTGGAGAAGCGTTTCGGGAAACAGAAGTACCTGGCGTCGAGCGAGAGGGCCGCCCTGGCCAAGCAACTCAACATGACCGACGCACAAGTCAAAACCTGGTTTCAGAACAGAAGAACCAAGTGGAGGTGAGTTAGTTATGTTATGTTAGACATTAGAAGGGGTAGTGGGCTTTTTTCGCGTCTGAATGAATGATTCAATTGTGTTAAAAGAAAGAAAGAAAAAATCAACCCTGGATTCTATTGTCTCTCTGTACAATGCATGCCTTAGGGTACGTCTCTATCCCGGTGTTTTACCCTCAATTTAATAAAAACACTTGGCGCTTGTCATACCCAAACTAGCAAATGAGACTAAAAGAGATTAGAATAGGTTAACCAAGGCAACATATTCCTTTTAAGTATAGACAATATAATCCTTTCGGACAATCATAACTGTTCAATTGTACAAAATAGATTAGAGTTGACCTGAAAAAATATCTGAAGGCCGTCGTTTACCCAAAATATTAGTACTGGTGGTGGAGGTAGTACGGGTGGTGGTGGTGGCTGTGTTGTTGTTGTTGTTGGTGGTGGTGGTGGTAATATTGATAGTGGTAGTGGTAGTTATGGTGGTAGGGGCAGTAGTAGTATTAGTGATAATGTATGCTAGTGGTAATGGTGGTACTTATGTGGTGATGGTAGTGATGGTGGCAGTGGCAATGGCAGTTGTGGTAGTGGTGGTGGTGATAGTGGTGGTGGAGTTTGTGTCACCCGTGTTAAACGGACGGGACGAAACACTCCGGCATCAGGCGGCAGAGGCGGGGGTAGGGGGTGGGGGATGGGGATGGGGGGGGGTGGGGGGTTGCGGCTGAAATCATGAATGGATTCAGCGTCGGCCCGTGACGTATTGACGACGTGTCGATTGTAACAAATTGAAAGCGTCAATTATTGACGGTTGAGGGACCCCTGCATGGTGAGGGTAGAGGAGGAGAGGGGGAGGGGGAGGGCGAAAGGGAGGAGGGAAGAAGAGGAGGAAAGGGAGAGGGAGAGGAGGAAAGGGGAGGGGGAAGAAGAGGAGGAAAGGGAGGGGGAAGGGGAGGGGTAGGAGGAAAGGGGTGAGGGAAGGGGGAGGAGAAAGGGGGAAGGGGATGAGGAAAGGGGGAGGGGGAGGAAAGGGGGAGGGGAAGAGGGGGAGGGAGAAGGGGAGGGGAAAGGGAGGAGGAAAGGGGGAGGGAGGAGTGGAAAGGGAGGAGGAAAGGGGGGAGGGGGAGGAGGAAAGGAGAGGAGGAAAGGGGGAGGGGGGAAGAGGAAAGGGAGAGAGGGGAGCAGAGCGTTGGACAAGCAGATCGATCTAATTAGGTCCATTTGGTCCGTGCGTTGGCTAGTGGACTTCTTGGAGAGGATGACGCCTGTAGACTTTATTCTGGTTAACAACAGACGGTCTCATTCAGCTTAGAGTGTATCATCGTTTTAATTGGATTATGGAAAAAAATCTAAAAATAAATTAATCAACGGTTATCTCAGTAGTAAGGATAACATGATGTTAGGAAAATTTACTGTCGAACATGATTCAGTACTAGATAAAAAGAAATACAATTATGTCAGTAAAAGATAACACGACTTTATTGAAATAAAATAGAAGAGAGAGAGAGATAAGGAGAGAGAGAGAGATAGAGTTAGAGAGAGATTGGAGAGGAGATCGAAAAAATTGGAAAGGAGAAAGACAGATAGAGAGATAGAGAGATAGAGAGAGGAAGAGAGAGATTGGAGAGAAAGAGAGAGATATTGAAGAGGAAATAGAGAAGTTGGAGAGAAGATAGAGAGATTGGGAGAAGGAGAGATAGATAGATAGACTGGGAGAGATAGAGATACAGGGATTGAGATATAGAGATAGAGACAGACAGACAGACAGACAGACAGACAGACAGACAGACAGACAGACACACACACACACACACACACACACACACACACACACACACACACACACACACACACACACACACACACACACACACACACACACACACACACACACACACACACACACACACACACGCACACACACACACACACAGGCACACAGACACAGACACACAGACAGACAAACAGACGGAGGAAGGAAGCTAGAGAGTTGGCGAGTACTACGGCTTCTGACCCACCGTCCCCTCCTTTGTTGCATATTGCAGACGCCAGGCCGCCGAAGAGCGCGAGGCCGAGCGCCAAGCCACCAACCGGCTGATGATGTCCCTGCAGGCGGAGGCCCTCTCCAAGGGTCTCCTGACCGACCCCCCGACGACGCCCCTCTACAACTCCAACGCTTCCCTCTGCGCCCTCGAGAACATCAAGCCCTGGGCCGAACGGAACAAGACTTCTTCGTCCTCGTCCGGGGGCGGCGGCGGGGGTGACCAGGACGCCTACAGCAGCAGCACGACGCCCGTCGTCTCGCCCACCTGCTCTTGAGGTGGAGGCTGTGCTGGTCTTCACTGGCTAAGAGCCTGAAAGGGGGGAGGACCCTCCTTAAAGAGACGTCGTCGAAGTACATGAGGTCTTTGTTCAATACTTCGTGTGTGTGTAATACGTCATTCCCCTCGAGTAGGCGTGTGAGGAGGGGAGGGAGGGGAGGAGGAGGAGGCGCGCATGTGAATAAAGATTCATGTGTGTGTGTGTTGGAGATATTTACACGTGGTTATGTGCGTGAATGTATGAAAATATTTACACGCGGCTATGTACGTGTGTTGAAAATATTTACACGCGGTTAAGTACGTGTGTGTTGAAAATATTTACACGCGTTTATGTGCGTGTGTGTTGAAAATATTTACACGCGTTTATGTGCGTGTATTTGGAAATATTTACACGCGTTTATGTGCGTGTAAGTGGAAATATTCACACGAGTTTATGTGCGAACACGTGTTCTTGTATGTGTTCGCGAGTCTTGTGAACACATCTGTACATAAAGTCTTGGATACATTAGTGAAAACATACGGTCCTACACACACGTATACACACACAAACATAATTTTGTGTTTGTGTATGTGTGTGTACGTGTGTGTGTGTGTGTGTGTGTGTGTGTGTGTGTGTGTGTGTGTGTGTGTGTGTGTGTGTGTGTGTGTGTGTGTGTGTGTGTGTGTGTGTGTGTGTGTGTGTGTGTGTATGTGTGTGTGTTTATATATGACCATATGTATGTTTACCGTGTGCACATTCACTCATAACTTAAAATATAGCAGAATGTATGGTATATTTGTAATATACAGATTTAAGATTAATGTTAGATAGGATATGTTATGTGTATGATCTCGTACCTTGTACCTCTTTTTACATTAATCTCCCTCCTCCCGCCCAAACTCCCCTCCCATTCCCATTCCCATTCCCATTCCCAGTTGGCAACTTACAAATCCGACACACATTTCCGCCCGAACTCCCTTCCAGCGTTCCTGACTTAGAATCTTTCAATTTTGTTTTCTTGGATTTTCGATTTTCTTTTTCCATCCTCTATCTCGGTTATATTCTTTCTTATTTTGACTTTTGTTGACCGCTCCGTTTGGAATATCGGTGGCCTGGTTGAATCACAAAATAGACTTTATTTCATCACTCCTTAACCCATTTAGCCAACTGTACTTTAGTGTGTCCGCAAAATATATAACATATACACATACAAAGATTACATACATAGACATGCATACGCGTATATATACTTGCACACGGAACGTCTATACGTCATACACACATCATATATGTACATATACGTGTGTGTGTATTCCCACAATATACACACACTGTATACATACACATATGAGGGTGTGTGTGTTTCCATACAAAACGCCTACACGATATACAAACATTACATACACATACGCACATTACATACATAAACACACAGATTATATACATACACATACACACATTACATACATACATACACATACACACATTATATACATACACATACACACATTACATACATATATACACATACACACATTACATACATACACATACACATATTTAATGTGTGCACATACACACATTACATACATACATATACACACATTATATATATGCACATACATTAGATACATAAACGTACGCACATTACATACATACACATACACACATTAAATACATACACGTACATACATTACATACATGCACATACACACAATACATACATACACACATTAAATACATAAACGTACTCGTAAACACATTATATGCATACACATACATTACATACATACACATACACACATTAGATACATACACCTATACACATTACATATATACACTTACACACATTAAATACATACACCTACGCACATTATATGCATAAACATATACACATTGCATACATACACATACATACATTACATACATGCACCTACACACATTACATACATACACTTACACACACACGTCCATCTACACAAAACACCTACACAATATACACACATGTAGAACCAAACACGGCATCCTAGCATCCCAACCTTCAACATCAACAAAATGGTAGATCCAATTACATGTATAGAATATTCCGGTGGTGTTATTTATTTCATGTGCCATTTATGTTGTATATAATGATTTACGTGTTGTGTAAACACACTCATGTCTGCGAATATCTACCACCAACTCATGTTCATTACACATTAACCCCTTCCTTAACGGGTGGCACTTTTCTCGTTTCTCTAATTGCCGCCAGACGATTTCATTCATCGCCGTGGCACCCCCATCGGGTTACCAAAACGTGGAGGCTTGGAAATAAGTAGTATGTCATACATTCCACTTGGATATCATAGGAGGCCACGCCCACTTTTTCCAGCTCCGCCCCCCAATGCTAAAAGAACCAATCCACAATCGGATACAAATACAAGTCCCGCCTACCCCTTCTACATCGACTCCGAATGGACCGATCCAGTACTATATATATACATACATACATACATACATATATATATATATGTATATATATATATATATATATATATATATATATATATACATAAATATATATATGTATATATATATATATACATATATGTGTATACATATATATATGTATATAATATATATATATATATATATATATGTACGTATGTGTGTGTATGTGTGTACAGTATATGTAATATAATAAAAAAAAACTAATTTTATTAAAAGAGGTTAAAAATATTCCCTTTATTTTCCTTTTACTATCTTCAAAGGACTGTAATCTAATTCAACCAATATTTTGACACAGATATGTTCGAATCTATTCTGAAAATTATTATGATTTCTTTTTCTTATGGAGCGAGGAAGGCGCAATGTAATTTCATATCACCAAGAGAGTACAACTAGATATGAGAATGAGCTATGTATCTTGAGATAAGAACAGCAATTAAACTCACAGTACGTCAGAACTCAGCAAATGTTAGTTTTGTTTATATCTACATACTTTAACTTACAATTTTTTTGTAAATAAAGTTGTATCAATGAAATATATATATATATATTACAAAGGATTACAAAGGCGGAGCATGCCGACAGGAGACCTTTTGATCCATATCTAGGTCGGATGCGAAAAAAAAATCTTAATAATAAAATAACAAATAAAAACCATGATAATGCAAATAACAAATAAAATACATAAATAAATGCATAGGTATAGTTAAATAATAAACAAACAGGTAAATAGTAAATAATAATAAATTGACATATAACTAATAATAAATAAAAATCAGACAGACAAATGATAACAAAACAAAAACAAATAATATAAGATAAATTATAATCATTACAGCATCTTAGGTATTTATCTAAATGATTTTTAAAGCTTCGAACTGAACTACATTGCACTACCTGTGCAGGAAGTTTATTCCATTCATTAACTACACGGTTGGCAAAGTTGTTTCTACCTACTTCCAAATTGAATCTATTTCCGGAGAGTTTAAGACCATTGTTTCTTGTCTGATTCTCATTCAATGTAAAAATTTGGTCACTTTTGATGTTGTCAATTCCCTTTAGAATGTTAAATACCTGTATCAAGTCACCTCTGAGTCTACGCTTTTTTAGGGAAAACAGATTCATATGTTTTAGTCGATTTTCGTATGATTTATTTTTGATATTTGGAATCAGTTTTGTGGCTCGCC
The DNA here is from genome assembly GCF_046742065.1 of Oratosquilla oratoria. Lineage (NCBI taxonomy): Eukaryota > Metazoa > Arthropoda > Malacostraca > Stomatopoda > Squillidae > Oratosquilla > Oratosquilla oratoria. The sequence goes on from NC_134792.1 coordinate 30,098,057, forward strand.
GTTGTACTCTTTCCAATCTGTCAATGTCTTTAATGAGATTCGGTGACCATACGGAAACAGCATATTCCAAATGTGTATAAAAACATACACACACACACACACACACACACACACACACACACACACACACACACACACACACACACACACACACACACACACACACACACACACATAACTTTATTATGTCGTGGATCAAATTTGGACGTCATCAATGGTATACTTACACGTAATAGTGCCATGGTAACAGTGGGCGTGGCTTACTATAATTTCGATCTCAAATTGATTATCAATACTGTCAATTTACGGTCAGTCGCAGCACACACATGCATCATTTTCATTTTCTTTCCCGTGACGTGTATTTTGCTGCACATCAACTTAATTCTGCGACTGTACCAAAGTGGAACATAATTTGGAACCTCATCGTTGTAATGGGGTCGAGAATATTTACCGGCGCCGGTCAGGTCAGACCCGGAAGAATTGTCCGTCGGCTCTGTAAATGCCGGAAGGACTAAGAGATGCCGGCAGGGGGGTGGGGTGGAAGCGAGTCCCCACCCCACACACACGTTCATTTTATATATATATATATATATATATATATATATATATATATATATATATATATATATATATATACATATATGCTAATAAGAACACGGGTACGTGTGTGCACTTATGCAAAGTAGACCACTTGGAGAAAAAAACAACTAATGAAGCAGAGCGCTTTCGTATATCACATCTTCAGTGCAAAAAGTACTTTTTTCACAGATAATGTAATATACGAAAGCGCTCTGCTTCGTTAGTTTCTTTTTCCAAGTGGTCTACTTTGCATATATATATATATATATATATATATTTTTATATATATATATATATATATATATATATATACGTATATATATATATATATATATATACATACATATCGCTTGACCCTTCCATACCCCCAGCCGGTAACCTTTTCTTCCCTCTTGGTAGCGCCAGGTCATTTCATTCCTCACCCGTGACACTTGTACCCTCCCTCGGTAAAGGAAAAGTTTGATGAAATGACATCTCGCCTTCCCCTTTCCTTCCCTCCATTAATTCCCTCTTAATCATTCTTCCCTTCCCTTTCTCTTTTCTTTCCTTCCTTGCCTACCTCTGTCTTCTCTTCCTTCCTCCCTTCTTTGCTTTCCTCCTACTTCCTCCCCTTCTTCCTCTTCTTCCTTTCGTTATTTCTTACAATTTTCCTTCCTGCTCTTCTCTCCTACTTCTCCCATTTTCTCTGTTCTTCCTATTTTTACTTCCTTCTCTTCCTTCTTCCTTCTCTCCTCCCTTCCTCTTTTTTAATTTTATCTTTCTCGTTCATCCTTCCTCTATTCCTTCCTTTTTTTCTTCTTTCCTCGTTTTCTTTCTATTCTGTCTATCCTTCCCATTCTTTCTCTCTTCCATCAGTCTTCCCAAAGTTCCAAAGCCACCTCCTCCTCCACTCCACCCACGTTCACCAGTCAAAGCATCCCATTAAAGGGGCATTTAGACGGTCAAACGGTTTGACAAACCCGGTTTGTCAAACAAGTGTTTGAAGTGATGTTTGACCGTGTGAATAGGGTATTTGGTTGTCAAACACGTTCGACAAACGTGTTTGACGACCAAATACCCCGTTCACACGGTCAAACATCACTTCAAACACTTGTCTGACAAACCGGGTTTGTCAAACTGTTTGGCAGTGTAAATGGCCATTAAGACATGCCTGTTCTAGGCGACGCCGGGCGATTTTATTCAGCTAAGAGGCGAGGCACAAAGTAGAAACGATACGTGATGGCTATCACGGATCCCCATTTCACGCGTGCTATCACTCAATAGAATCACCTGGACCTAGCCAGAAAAAAATATATAAAGAGTGTCGACGTGTTAAAGGAGTAAGGTCAACCCTTGTTATTGTTGCTATTATTGTTATTATTATCATTATTATTACTATTATTGGCATTATTATTATTATTATTATTATTATTATTATTATTATTATTATTATTATTATTATTATTATTATTATTATTATTATTATTATTATTATTATTATTATTATCATTATCATTATCATTATTACTATTATTATCATTATTATTATTACTATTATTATTATTATTATTATTATTATTATTATCATTATCATTATTATTATTATTATTATTATTATTATTATTATTATTATTATTATTATTATTATTATTATTATTATTATTATTATTATTATTATTATTATTATTATTATCGTTATTATTATTATCATTTTCATCATTATCATTTATTATTATTATATGATTATTATCATTATTATTGTCATTATTATTATTAATATTATTATTACTATTATAATTATTATCACTACTATTATCATTGTTATAACTTTCTTCATTCATATTTCTATTCCCACCATCGTTATATGGTGTCATGGGAATATTTCCACACACACACACACACACACACACACACACACACACACACACACACACACACACACACACACACACACACACACACACACACCACACAACACACTCACATACTCACACACACACACACATTATATATATATATATATATATATATATATATATATATATGTGTGTGTGTGTGTGTGTGTGTGTGTGTGTGTGTGTGTGTGTGTGTGTGTGTGTGTGTGTGTGTGTGTGTGTGTGTGTGTGTGTGCATACAATATATATTAATAATAAAATAACAACAATAACGGAAGTGTTGACTTTTCCTTTTTTAATTTCGTTTATTAGGAATACAACATATCATTTGTTTAAAGAAAACGAAATTTCTGACCCCCTTAGGCCCTATGCTGGCCGTTCTGTAAATACTATGTACATAGTAGATTTCAATGTACAGCAAGACAGTGTAAATAAATAAGCATTTAAACCACTTATTATTATTACCATCATTATTCTTATCATCATCATCATCATCATCATTATCATCATAATCGGTATCGTCATGATCCTCATAACCATTATCATTATTGTTTTTATTGTCATTATTATTATTATTACTATCATTTGTAATGGACGATTTCTAACAATAATGTGACTATTACAGTTCTTGTCATTATGATAATTGTCATTGCAACGATGACGTAATTGTTTGTGTGAATGTTACCTTGTAAATACACGAATGAAATTTTTCTTTTATTTTCTTTTTCTATTTCCTTAACAGAACTCGAAAAGACAAAAAAGACAGAAAAAAGACAAAAATAAGTAAAAAAGTAGAAAAAAGTGAACGAAAAGATATATAAACAGAAAAATGTTTGAAAAAAGAAAATAATGAAAATATATGAAAAGGAAAAAGTTAAGGGAGAGACCTATTGATCCATAATGAAACCATACGTGTGTGTATGTATGTATGCGTGTGTGTGTGTGTGTGTGTGTGTGTGTGTGTGTGTGTGTGTGTGTGTGTGTGTGTGTGTGTGTGTGTGTGTGTGTGTGTGTGTGTGTGTGTGTGTGTGTGTGTGTGTGTGTGTGTGTGTGTGTGTGTGTGTGTGTGTGTGTGTGTGTGTGTGTGTGTAAACATACACATAGATGAACAAAAGAGAATCAATTCACATATCAACCAACAAATGGACCAAATATAAATCAAGAAAAATATATAAAAATTGGCATAAGCAAGAATTTGAAACCGAATGATCATTTAATATTAAAACTAAAATTATTATGCTATTGATAGTGGAAGATATCTATAAATCAACATTGTTATGATATTTACTAGACAGGAAAAGATACATACAAGATAAACGTCGAAGAGATGCATCTCCCCGTTCGTCTTCCAATCCTTCATCATGTGGAGGTGCAACCCCGAGGGGCTGGTACTCAATCTCAAGATCAGATATATAAATAAATGAATGAATAGATAATTAAATAAGAATTGAATAGATAGATAAATAGATACAGAAGCAAAATCTATTATTTGATCAATATAATGCCCCCCCCCTTCTTGAAAGGAATACAACCTAAAAGACTTAAATCCCAAGTTTAAAGTCCACATTAGGTGTTCCTAAAGTAGTGCCTCAGTGTCCACCAAGGGGTATCGAAACTAGTTCTTGGGGCTATCCAGACAGGCATCCTGGAAGATATTAAATTAACTATTTCGTTTCGAATGGTAATTTACTGTTCAAAGTAGCCATGTCTCTCTCTCTCTTTCTCTCTCTCTTTCTCTTTCTCTCTCTCTCTCTCTCTCTCTCTCTCTCTCTCTCTCTCTCTCTCTCTCTCTCTCTCTCTCTCTCTCTCTCTCTCTCTCTTTCTCTCTCTCTCTATCTCTCTCTTTTTATTTATTTTTTTTTTTTTTTTGCAGTAGATTAAAAGTAAAATTTGGGAGCAGTAGGCTACTATTGGAGAGGTGGATAGGTTGACTTGGGGTTGAACTTCGGGGTATCGGGGTTGAAGAACTTGAGAGCCACGGGGTGCCTACATGGCTCTTAGGTCCCACCCCACCCCCACCCCCCACCCACCCCCACCTCCCACCCACCATCCCCCGGGCTGAACACCCTTAGTGTTGGTGACACTGTGTAGTTGCCCCGAGTAGTTGCCACCCTGCGGGAGGGAAATGAAGGGAATCTTGGGTTTGCCAGTTCTGCTCCGGGAGATGTTTTCCAACAACAACAATAATAGCAATAACAAACAATAACAGTAGCAATAACAGAGAACACAACAATAGCAACAGCAACAAAGAACACAACGATAATTACAAAAACAGCAACAAACAACAACAACAACAAACGATAGCAACAGGAACATCAACAACAAACAATGAAACTAAACAACAAAAACAGAGCAAATCAACAACAATAACAACAGCAGCAACACCAACAAACAACAACAAGAGCCACAAACAACACAGTCAAAAACAAGAACAAACAACAGCAAGAATAACAGCCACAAACAACACCAACAACAAACAAAGTATCAACAAACAACAATAACAACACCAACAAACAACAACAACAGCCACAAACAACACCAACAGTAAAAGAAAACAACAAACACAGCAGTAAGAACAACAAACACAGTATCAACAAACGACAATAACAACGCCAACAAACAGCAACAACAGCCACAAACAACACCAATAGTAAAAAAAAAACAAAAAAACACAGCAGTAAGAACAACAAACACAGTATCAACAAACAGCAACAACAAACAACTTTGCTTTCCAAAGTCTTCTTTTCATCCCATTGAAGAAAGCAAGACTCAGCCACCACATAGCCACACTCGCCCTTCTTCTTCCTGGCCAGCGGTGGACAAGCTCTTGCCCTGAAGCCTGCAGGAACGTCTGAAGTTTCACATGAAATTCAGACTTTAGGTTCCAGATTTTAGACATTATGTTTCAGACTTCAGACTTCAGGCTGCTCCTTTGTCCAGATCGCCTAATTGTTCGTAGACTTGATGCCTCCATTAGAGTGAGTGGCCGCACGCCTAATTTGGGCAGGCAATGAGGGTTGACAGCTCACCAGCGCACGTACTAAACACGTGGGTGACATGTGCGCATTGCGCATGCGTGA
>NC_134792.1:30118589-30126089 GCF_046742065.1 Oratosquilla oratoria
TTTAAGAAACGGTTAGACAACGTTATGGATGGGAACGACAGGTGGTAATGGACATAGATCTGCCTAGTGTAGGCCTTATGGTCTCTTGCAGTCTCCCTCATTCTTATGTTCTTATCTCCCTATCTCTCTCTCCCTCTCTCTCTCTCTCTCTCTCTCTCTCTCTCTCTCTCTCTCTCTCTCTCTCTCTCTCTCTCTCTCTCTCTCTCTCTCTCTCTCTCTCTCTCTCTCTCTCTCTCTCTCTCTCTCTCTCTCTCTCTCTCTCTCTCTCTCTCTCTCTCTCTCTCTCTCTCTCTCTCTCTCTCTCTCTCTCTCTCTCTCTCTCTCTCTCTCTCTCTCTCTCTCTCTCTCTCTCTCTCTCTCTCTCTCATTCTTCACATTATTCAGGGCAATCAAGTCAACTAGCGACAGATTCGATGGTCAAACATGACAGGAGCGGCGGCTTTCCCCGTCAGCCTACTTCTCGCACCGACCCCGTCCCTCCCTCCGATCATCTCTTCGTCGTCGTCACCGCCACTCACGCCTCAAGTTCGCTATCATTCGAGACGCTGATCTTCAATGTGTGTGTGTGTGTGTGTGTGTGTGTGTGTGTGTGTGTGTGTGTGTGTGTGTGTGTGTGTGTGTGTGTGTGTGTGTGTGTGTGTGTGTGTGTGTGTGTGTGTGTGTGTGTGTGTGTGTGTGTGTGTGTGTGTGTGTGTGTGTGTGTGTGTGTGTGTGTGTGTGTGTGTGTGTGCGCGCGTGCGTGTGTGTGTGTGTGTGTGTGTGTGTGTGTGTGTATGCGTGTACGAGTGTGAATTAAACATGATCCCACTGTAGCACAAAAAAAATACATTGAAATTCTTGTATTATGTCAACTCCAACATACGCAACCAACTACAAAGTAAATAATTGATTTAGATAAAGAGCACACAGGCACTATACTCCCATCGACAAAACAAGTACTCCCGAATAGTTCATACAAATAAATATCTTAAGCATACATGAGTAACTCACTCACACACGCACACACATAACATAACATATATGCACAAATGACAGGTATTTTATGTACAATTCACGACTATGGAATGTACACTAATGTATACACGCCCTTCACAATATAAAATACATGCACACACACACACACACACACACACACACACACACACACACACACACACACACACACACACACACACACACACACACACACACACACACACACACACACACACACACACACACACACACACACACACGAACACACACACACACACACACACACACACACACACACACACACACACACACACACACACACACACACACACACACACACACACACACACACACCAATCCTTTGTATGTACACAAAAGATTATACATGATTGGACAAAATAGATTCGTAAAAAAGATGCGGAGCCTACACCAGGAGGCGCTGAGTAACTGCGGCCGAAGCCGTCACCTTCGCCCTATTATGTGCTTAAAAACTGTTGGGGCACGGAACGCAGTCACTGCTGGGAATCAGAGAGGAGTGCGGGATTCGAACTCGAAACCAAGCGAATGGTTAACGGTGGACACAACCACGGGGCTAACTGAGTTAATTAAGCTAATTCCTTATCACTAACCAAGGCTTTATCTACGGCCGTTTAAACCCTTTCATTGCTGAAACCGACCCTAAGGAAAAGAAAATGTCTGAGTAGATGAGTCTCCAATTACACAGGAGGCCTGCGTTTTGAACTTTTTTCTTCCTATAATCATGACTTTTTAACTGAATTTAAGTAATCTGGTTATGCTGAATTAAAAAATGATAATGATTTGGTCAATCAGCTCATGTTATTGAATTATACTGAAGATTGTTAAAACAATGTTTTCATTCAAATGGCTGTTTTTTTTTATAATGACTTAGTATCAAAGTTATAAGATAAGGTTAATAATGACTAAATGTTATAATATCGTTGTTTATTAACATTGAGAATATGCAGGAATATACGTCAGTGTGGAAGAAGAGACTTTTTCAATTATTTTCTCATGTGTTATTTCACACGGCAAATCACGTTTCAGACACTAACAGTGATATGCTAACACGTTTATATTCCATCGTATCTGATACCTTTCTTCCATAGTACGAATAAGTCTCCACAGTTATCAGGAAAATAATCCAGATGGAATCTTAGAAAATGCATTTTTACTGACATACGCGTTCCCAGTCATACAACTCTCCGTTAGTTCTTGAACAATGAACACGTATACTGAACTTCTTTTGTTTCTAAAGAAATTGTTCATAACTGACTTGAAGGCTTGTCATGCAGTCCTCTCTATTTCACTCATTACTCTATCGAATTGTTCATCCTTCATTAAGCTTCTAATCTGAGGGCCATCGAAAATACCTCCATTCAATTTTGCATCACGGACTTGTGGATGTCTGCCTTACGAAAGCAAATGCTGAACTTCCTTTATTGACAAAATTCTTCATCAATCCGAGTTTTATATGAAAAAGTAGCGGCAAATTTGGTGAGAGTTGACCAGTGGATCAGTAACCACATTGTGTGAGCCAGGCTGGAGTGTTTCTCTAGATCAGTGATTGTTAACCTATGGTTCAATGAGTCCTTGTGGGTCACAGTGGTTCACAAATAGGACGATTAATCGAAAACTAGTGATAGTTTGTGGATGCACTAGGCTTCTATTAACTAATAATGGGATTTCCAGGAGGATAAACAATAGCAAAACATAAGCACAGGGTACATAAGGAAAGATGTTGAGAACCCCTGCTCTAGATGGCCACTCATTATGCTCGTGGTATTTGCCATCTGCTCGGCTATCCCGCAAAGAAAACATTGGTATTTAGTTTAACCTCCTTTCATTCCTGACATTAGTGGCCCAACCCGAAAAGAAATAATGTAAATATCATGAGATATAAGATAAAGGAGATAGATGAAATATATAAGATCAAATTACACTGTGAAAACATATAAAATGACATTGTCTTTTACCTTCAAAACTCCACAAATCTTCCAGTTAGGGTGACTGTACTTCAGATCACTGATTAAGACTTTCATATTCTCATAACTCTCAGTTAATTGAACTGAATGTGCAACAGGAACAGATGCAATCTTATTACCAATATTTAAAAAAGTAGTTTTTAAACTTTGATTCTCCGAGTCAGTGAAGCATCCCCATTCCACCGGACTACAAATTAAGCCCGAGGCTTCAACTAATCCTCCAATATCACTGCAGCATACAAATGAAGAGTTGTCATGTAATGAGAGAAATTTGCGAAACTCTTCATCTCTTTTGTGATATTAGAAATATGTAGTTCCTGATACAACTAAATTGCTTTAGTCAAGGCGTGATCCAAGTAGATGAACAAACTCTAAATCCCTTGTTAAGTCATTCAGTTGTACTTACTCTTACTCTTACTCCGCTGGTCTTCGGGCCACTTGGTGATCCATAACCGCTTTCGAAGCGTCTCGCCATGTCTTTCTGTCCTGTGCCACCTCCTTCTTCCATTCTCTTGGTTCTATTCTACATATCTGCACATCTTCTTCAACGCATCTCCTCCAGTCTTTTCTAGGTCGACCAAGTGGTCGTCTTCCACGCACTCCACTATTGAGCACTTTCTTTGGCCATCTATCTTCTTGCAACCTTGTGACATGTCCTGCCCATTTCAATCTTTTTAATCTTATTACATTTTTAATATGTATGTGTGCTTAACTTAAAGGCTTGGAGGTTGATACGATGCAGAGGTGTTAATATCTTCAAGCTGGGTATCACTTGGTACTGGAACTTCTGGACAATGAGGCACTGGCTTTATGGCAGATGGAATATCAGGATACACAAAATGATGTTTGTTCTTATTTACACCTGTAAATTTCATGAAGGTAAAATGTCAAAGTAAATCCAGCGGGTTTATATAGATATAAGATATGTCAAAATATATATTTCTAAAATACACTAATGAGAGTATTTACTCTAATTTATCGTTATTTTTTTCAAATATGAGCTTACCTTGTAGGTTAGTCATGCAGAAATAGCAATCTGTTACATGATCCAGATATAAGATATGTCAAAATATATATTTCTAAAATACACTAATGAGAGTATTTACTCAAAGTTATCGTTATTATTTTCAAATATGAGCCTACCTTGTAGGTTACTTATACAGAAATAGCAATCTGTCACATGATCCAGATATAAGATATGTCAAAATATATATTTCTAAAATACACTAATGAGAGTATTTACTCTAATTTATCGTTATTTTTTTCAAATATGAGCTTACCTTGTAGGTTAGTCATGCAGAAATAGCAATCTGTTACATGATCCAGATATAAGATATGTCAAAATATATATTTCTAAAATACACTAATGAGAGTATTTACTCTAAGTTATCGTTATTATTTTCAAATATGAGCTTACCTTGTATGTTGGTCATGCAGAAATAGCAATCTGTTACATGATCCAGATATAAGATATGTCAAAATATATATTTCTAAAATACACTAATGAGAGAATTTACTCTAAGTTATCGTTATTATTTTCAAATATGAGCTTACCTTGTATGTTGGTCATCCAGAAATAGCAATTTGTTACATGAGCCAGCGCTTCTCTCCACACACCATGGAAACACCTAAAGTTAGGGATTGCATTTCGCCCTTACTCCATCGTCTTAAACATTCAACACATGTTTTACAGCAAGTATGAGGATCAAAATAATGATCTTGATCTCTAATTCGGATTCCAAAATATGCGTTGTAACATGATTTTACAAACTAAGTAATTTTTTTAATATTGGTCAGGTATTCCTACTTTGCCACAAATGTAGCAAAACCTGTTTGGATAATTTCTACATCTTCTGTTCAATCTCAAATCCCTGCAATAGAATTAATGAATTTATAAAACACACACTCACATGTACACAAACTTATATAAGCGTGTGTGTGTGTGTGTGTGTGTGTGTGTGTGTGTGTGTGTGTGTGTGTGTGTGTGTGTGTGTGTGTGTGTGTGTGTGTGTGTGTGTGTGTGTGCGTGCGTGTGTGTGTGTGTGTGTGTGTGTGTGTGTGTGTGTGTGTGTGTGTGTGTGTGCGTGCGTGCGTGTGTGTGTGTGTGTGTGTGTGTGTGTGTGTGTGTGTGTGTGTGTGTGTGTGTGTGTGTGTGTGTGTGTGTGTGTGTGCGTGTGTATAGACTTACAAATTTGCAAATCTATTCCTACACTGTCTGAACGAGCAATGATCATCTGCTGAAATAAGGATAAATATGACAACACAGCCATACAAACCATTGACTGAGGTCCTTAAATGTTCATCTAAATCTTTATATAGAAACTAATTACTTTTGTTTCCTTATTACGCAATTTAATAATAAATTCGTAGCGTGTGTGTGTGTGTGTGTGTGTATGTGCGTGTGTATAGACTTACAAAGTTGCACATCTATTCCTACGCTGTCTGAACGAGCAATGATCATCTGCTGAAATAACGAAAAATATGACAACACAGCCATACAAATCGTTGCCTGAGGTCCTTCAATGTATATCTAAACCTCTATGTAGTAACTAATTACTTTTATTTACTTTATTACGTAATTTAATAATAAATTCGTATAATTTTTTTTCTTCAGAAAATGACTTTGTTTTTTGTGTAAAAGTAACTAATAATATAAAAACATAAAAAAATGGAAAAATAGCGTGAAAAGTAGAAATGGACAATACAAACGAATTTCATATTTGAATTTAGCACTTTGAATTGAAAAAAAAAAAAAAAAAAATGGCGCAGACCACTGTTATGGAAGACTTCTGCGTAACTCTGGTCCATAATGGTGACCAACCTGTCCTACCATCATATCCCCTTCCCCTTTCCCTTCCCCCTAACGCCTCGCTTTCACCCACCCCCTCCACACTTTATTCCTGTCTGTGTACCCCATCTAAATACCCCTAAATTCCCCATAAATATCCCTAATTTCCCTAAATTCTCGAAACGGCCCCTGACACGTCGATCCCCGTGTCTCAGCGGTCTTTCTTCTACTCTCTGCTGACACGTCCTGACACGATACGACACGTTACCGCTTGTCCAGCGTGTTAGACACCGTTCGACACGGGTGCTCCAGTAATTCCATTTGTTCAACTGAACACTCCTCCCCACATCCCCGCTGCCTCACAGGCAACCGCCATCGATCCTCCCATAGATCTCTCAGAGTAGAAATGTCGGTCTGCTGTCCATGTTGTGTGAAGGTGAACGCGTGAGGAGCTTTTGGTCAACTTCCTTCGGCATTCTGGACACCCAAGGCAAAGGTGACGGTTTCAGTCGCAGCTGCTAAGTGCCTCCTGGCGTGGGCGCGAGGATAAGTGTTATTCGAGGAGAGTAAGGTGGAGTAGGAGGAGGAGGAGGAGGAGGAGGAGGAGAAGGAAGGGGGAAGAAGAGGAAGGGAAAAAGAGGAAAGGAAGAAAAGGAGGTGAAGAAGATGAGGGAAGAAGAGGCGAGGAAGAAGAGGAGGTGAAGAAGATGAAGAAGAGGAAAGGAAGAAGAGGAGGGAAAGAAGAGGAGAGGAAGAAGAGGATGGGAAGAAGAGGAGGGGAAGAGGTGTAGGAAAGAGGAGTATGAGGGAGAAGTAAGGGGAGGAGTAGGGGGAGGAGGAGGAGAAAGAGAAGAAGGAGGAGAAGGAGGAGGAGCAGGAGGGGAAGGAGAAGCAGGAGGAAAATGAGGAGAAGGAGAAGGAGGAGGGAGAGGACAAGAGTATACGGCAGAGCAAGAGGAGGAGGAGAGGAAGGAGAGAGATGGAGGAAGAGAGGAGGAGGAGGAGGAGGATAAGTCGTAGGGGGGAGAGAAGTAGGTAAAGAGGATCAGGAGAAGGGGAGGAGAAGAAGTAGGAGGAGGGAGAGGAGGAGGAGGAGGAGAGGTAGTGTTAGACGTCGTAGGAGAGGGAGGAGGGGGAGGAGGAGGGAAAGGAGGAGGTCGACGGAGGAAGAGAAGAAGAGGAGGAGAACAAGAGGGAGGGAATGTGTGTGTGATTCACCATGGTCTTGGATCACGTGTTGAACTCGTGATCGACAGCTATTTTCCTCTCGGAAGAGAGCTCAGAGCTCGTATATGACCGATCTATGGGTAATGCTGTGACCTTACACACATACACACACACCCAACTCCCCGCCCACGAGGGTTGGAATAACAACCTGCAGTGTGTGTGTGTATGTGTGTATGTGTGTGTGTGTGTGTGTGTGTGTGTGTGTGTGTGTGTGTGTGTGTGTGTGTGTGTGTGTGTGTGTGTGTGTGTGTGTGTGTGTGTGTGTGTGTGTGTGTGTGTGTGTGTGTGTGTGTGTGTGTGTGTGTGTGTGTGTGTGTGTGTGTGTGTTGTATAAAGTCGTCTGTTCTCAAAAAAGATATTTGTTGTTCTTTTATTTTATGTATTTATTAATTCATCTATTTATCTATTTATTTATATATTTATTTATCTACTTGTTCACATATGTATTCAAATTCGTTTACTTATTCTTATTTGCTTATTTATCTAACTCGTGTTTCCTCTCCATCT
>NC_134792.1:30131089-30141089 GCF_046742065.1 Oratosquilla oratoria
CTTGTGGTCCTATTGTAATGCAACATGTCCTCTGAAGAAGACCAAGTTGGTCGAAACGTTAGGGCAATAAATTCTATTCCCAACACATCTTCGTTTGCCCTTCCCCACCCATCTCTCTCTCTCTCTCTCTCTCTCTCTCTCTCTCTCTCTCACACACACACACACACACACACACACACACACACACACACACACACACACACACACACACACACACACACACACACACACACACACACACATACACACACACACACATATATATATATATATATATATATATATATATATATATATGTATGTCTGTAGGTATCATATGTATATATATATATTTATATATATACATATATGTAAACATATATATGTATATTATATATATATATATGTATATATACGAGGTATGTTTTTAAGTACCCTTTTGAAATAGAGATGAAACAAGTAGGCTTTTCGTAACAATTTTATTTTTACATGAAAGATTGTACTGTAATCTACTTTTCAATATAATTACGGAATCATCTGACCGTTTTAAGTTTGTTTGTTTGGCTGAGAATGCCGCCGTCTGTGAAATACGCGCTGTGATTTGTTTTGTTACTGCTAAAGGCGTGAAAACAGCTAAAATTCATCGTCAGATCAGTGAAGTGTGTGGAGAAAACATTATGAGGGATGGAATGGTGCGGAAATGGGTGACAGCTTTTAAAGATGGCCGTACAAATGTGCATGATGAGGAAAGAAGTGGACAACCTTCACTCATTACTAATATTTGGTGCACATTTGTACGGCCATCTTTAAAAGCTCTCACCCATTTCCGCACTCTCCTAACCCCGCTCCCCCATCACTCCTGACCCCGCATCCCTCCCCCTTCTGACCTCACACCTCTACCCGATTGACCACGTACTCCCCTTCCTTCTGACTCCGCCCTGTGTGACGGAATGTCGCCTGTCATGCTATCCCTGTTCCTCCTCCTCTTACATCTTAATTGTATTTATGTCTCAATCATTTCTTTTAACTTGTACTTTGCTGAAGAGGGCTATTGCTATTAGCCAAAATATAGTTATACTTTCTTCTACATTTTTTTTAATTCCAACTGTGGGTTTTTCGTGAATATTGTATATATATATATATACTGTATATGTATATATATATATATGTATATATATATAAATAATGTATATATATATACATATATATATGTATATATACAGTATACATACAAACATATGTATATATACTCAGGAATGAGTAAGAAAATCAGGAAAGCAATGGAAGCAGCATATATTAATAAGGAAGAATGTATAAATAATAGAAAAGGGTTTATCAGTTGGTCTAAAATAGGGGCGGAATTAGCAGTACACGACTGGCCAAAGGAAAATGAGGAGGCGGAACATAGAGCGGATCAATCGTCCAGGGATCAATCGTCCGCGGATCAATCGTCAGCGGACCAACCATCCACGGATCAATCGTCAGCGGCCCGGTCGTCCACCAGGCCATTAACTAGGAGACGTCCTCCGGACGATATATAATCTTGTAACCCCCTTGTACTACTTAGTCTCTCTGAAGAAGGTGTAAATAGCCGAAACGTTAGAGAAATAAACTCATCTCTGACTTGTGTGTTTCTTTACCACCCTCCTATCTTCATATATATATATATATATATTATATATATATATATATACATATATATGTATATATATATATATATATATATGTATGTATATATATCATATATGTACATATGCATATATATGTATATGCATATATATATACATATATATATATATATATATATATATATATATGTGTATTCATTCACTTGGTCTTTGGATCACGTGTTGGACTCGTGATCGACAGCTATTTCCCTCCTGGAAGAGAGCTCAGAGCTCGTAGGTCCGATCTATGGGTAATGCTATGACCTTGCACACACACACACCCCCAACTCCCCGCCCACGAGAGTTGGAGTAACACCCCTCAGCGCTGCGATACTGATATTATTTCAGCCCCGGGCGAGGATCGAACCCGGACCTCCGTAGTGGCAGGCCAAAGCTCTAACCACAGCGCTTAACGTTTCCACCCGCGGGTCGAAACGTTAAGGCGAGAAATTCTCCCATATCTCCTCGTTTACTTGTTTCACCTTCAATCTTATTTGTCATAAAATAGTCATATATATATATATAGAATAGATAAAATATATATATATATATATATATATATATATATATATATATATATATATATATATATATATATATTATCTATTCAGGTGGGGAATCATTATGTCATCATATCGAAAACAGAAACTGAAGTAGAAGAAAATATATATATATTTTTTTCAGAAGACATTATCCAGTTTGCCTGGATCCAATGTCATTCTGATCCCGCCATCTTGGTTAGTCCTTTCACATATGGTTCTTTTACTCTTCCATCTAACGACAGGTGATTTTATTCAGACCAGAGGATTCCCCGCCCTCGGGTTGGGGGGGGATGGGTTCTGGTGCGATGTGGAGGCCAATATCACCTCATGCATATGTAACGCCACGGAAACGAGAGGCTCATTTCACACGCAAAACCAATCATCATCTCGTAATCACCAGGCAAATTAACTAATTGATTAACTAATTGAAGTCGAAGATATGGAGGCCAATTATTAATGCCTTGTTTATCATTATTAATTGCAATTAGCGGTGGTCCCTGAGCCCGGCCGAGCTGACTGTTTAGCTATTGATGCTGAGTCCATCGCGACCTCAAACGTCAACTGAGGATAATAATTTCGCCTCTCTAATTACTTAACCCTTTACCGACCAGTGGGAGAGGGGGGGGGGAGATTCCACCCTGCCCCTCCCCTTTCCCCCTCTTCCCCCTCCTTCCCACTCCCCCTTCCCCTCTTCCCTTTTCCTTTCTTCTCCTTTCCTCTCCCCCTCCCTTCCCCCTCCCCCTCTTCCCCCTATTCCCACTCCCCCTCCCCCACTCCCCATTCCCTTTCTTTCCTCTCCCTCCCCCTTCTACAAAGTTGAGTAAAACCGTCACTCACCCACCTTCCAGGTATGATTCCAGGCCAGCACCCGATTCATCCCAATCACCTTAAGTCTCCTCTACAGGCTTACTCCCTATCTGAGAGTTGATACCTTGTCGTGGTGGATAGGCTTGGGAATCTTAATGACTACAAAAGCCATGTCGATGGAGATGATAATATCTGCATGGTCACCCATATCGAATAGGTTTCGTATGAAAGATGAGACAAAGAGCAACTCGCACACATAGTCTTAGGATCCACTGCTAACTGTCACGTGCCTGATAGCGAACAGGGGAATTGCTCAGAGATATGAGTATATGTTGCACCGTCATAATGACGGCATGGACCATTGGGTACGCTATAGATGTATAGAACCCCACCGAATATACGGAATAAGGTGTCACTAAGAAAATGTCTCACCATAAACCAGTTGACAGAGAAGTGAAATTACTGACAAAATTCCTTCATG
This sequence comes from Oratosquilla oratoria, assembly GCF_046742065.1. Lineage (NCBI taxonomy): Eukaryota > Metazoa > Arthropoda > Malacostraca > Stomatopoda > Squillidae > Oratosquilla > Oratosquilla oratoria. The sequence goes on from NC_134792.1 coordinate 30,134,566, forward strand.
GCAAACAGGTTTACAAGTGCATAAATTAAGATTTGTTGTAAATACAACTAATTCAAATATAAGACAACATACCACCAATGCACCAGAGCGGGATCCTCTATAAGGATAAAATGACTTGTATACAATATATCACTAACACACAGTTAAAAAAAAATCAACATTATCTTCCTTCTCTCTATCTTTAACCCTCTTAGTTACTGAGTGGAGGGGAGTCGGGGGGAGGGGAGTGGAGGAAGTGTGGAGTGGGGTGGTGAGTGGAGACTGCTATAATGAATAAACCAGTCGGGTCGGTAACCTGGTTAAACCGGAGTATGGAAGGGGTTTAAATGGCAAACGGACGCCGGTAGGTAGCTCTGTCCACGAATCTGGACCTCTGTGATGTGGAGTACGCATCTCGGATATGGACAACACGACGACGCATCCAGGGACGATCTTTATTAGTCCTCTCCTCATTGGTCTCTGGGTGGCGCTTACGAAGTCTATAAAGAATGCAACCGAGGTTAACTTTGATTAAGTCTCCGGTGGATCATTAACAATACTTCGCCGATCAAGAGCCTCTGGTTTAATTAACCGAGATTAACATAATCTTTTTTTTCGGTAATCAGGTTTTCATTTGCTCTAAGTGTGGGTTTCATTGTATTCTGACTGTCGTCAGGTGATTTTATTCATGAGAATGGACCCCCCACCCCCGCCCCCATTCGGGTGACACGCGCCTGTGACGTCATACCTCCGAAGGTTGACACTCGCTGCCGCCAGATGATTTTATTCACTTGTATATTGACGCTTCTTCCAGCAACCTCTCATTTTTTTTAACAGCCAATAGGGCACTCCGCCCCCACTTTCAAAACTATGACTCCCGTCCGAGACCCCTTCCATACACCTAAGCTTCGTCTGTTCTTAGCCAAAACAAAACCATTCAAGTGTGCCACCTTTCCCTCGTAGCTTTCCAATGCCAGATTCAACCCCGAGGTATCCAAACACATCGGGTTAAGGTAATAACGTGACGGATGTTCATGGCTTCCTGGCATATGTTCACCCCACCCCACACACACACACACTTCTTACCACCCCCCTCCCCCCCACCACACCCGACCCCATAGCATTGTAGAGAGCCTTGATGTCTCGTTGCTTATTCAGGCTTTCCGTTTGTGATATATCTCCCATTTTTCCAACCTGGGCCTCGTACGCGAGCGCCGTGGCGTCATGTTCCGGAGCGGATTTTTCGAATCGAAATCGAAAAGTTTCCTCGGACTTTTTACCTTCCCGGATGGCAACTGGACAGGACCGGAGTATATTGCACCCCATCCCCCCCCGGAATCGGACTTACAGCTTCTATTCTGGTCAAATATGTTCGGTTTTATTGCACAATAAGGGATGTTCTGGCACTGGTAAAGGAGCATACGCCAGGAGGCACCTAGCTACTGCAGAGCCTGCAAACTTTGCCCCCCCCCACCCTAGTACTTCGACAGCCAAGGCGAATGGTAGTCATCAATGGGGGAGGGGGAAGGGAATCAAGAACCGAAAGATAAACTTACCATAACTGAAACAAAAAGTGACACAGAATCCGATTAATCCCTAAGCAGTAAAGCTTAAAAGGCGAAGCTTAAACTAACCCCGAAAGCATCAGCTTGCTCTCCCTTCTATCCCAGCTGCCTCCGTTTTTTTTTTTTTTTTTTTTGGGGGGGGGGGTGCACCCCCCTTCACCCCCCATATCCATTCCCGATGTCAAAGATGTTAATTGGGAGGCTGGCAGTAATAACTTTGAATTCAGAAAAGTATCAGGTAAGTTAGCTTTGTTTTTGAAAAAATGACGCAAAAGGCAAGACTGGAGAATAATTCACGTTTATGTACCTACTTTGCACTTTTGACGTCGAGTCATTTTATAATTACGTCCCTGAAATGATATAATGAAGAATATGTATGTATAAACACTGCCAATCGTAGACTTTAATGAGAACATATGTGAAATAACGTATGTGCATAGTCTATGGGGATGTTTGGAGTAGTGTAGAAGAATGACGAAGGAAAAATATATATTACATTTACAACAAATCAGTACATATATAATACAATGATTAATCAAAAGAAAAAAACGTACATACATATATACATATACCAAAGATTTAAACTTAGAACCCACTGTCGGTGGAAAAAGATAAAAAGTGAGATGATTGTTCCTGTATATTTCGACCACTCTCTGTGGTCCTCTTCAGCAGAATGATTACAAAGGTATAGTACAAGAATATATACATAGTAGTTTTGGTTCCAACAACGATCACCCTACCTAGGGTATATTCACCTGTGTCTTCCCATGTCCCCTTCATGTACCTCATTATAATGTATATATTCTTGTACTATACCTTTTTTATATACCAAAGACTTTTTCTCCCTTACACGTTGTGTATAATAAATTAGTAAATGTATAGATAACTACTAAATGAATAACAAATAAATAAATGAATAAATAAATTATACATAAGTAGATGATAAACAAACAAATAGATAAATGGATAACAGGGAAATGAATAAGGCATAAATCAATAAAGAGAAATAAAAGTGAGAAGGCTACGCCAGGAGGCGCTGAGTAGCTGAAAGAAACCACAAGGCCTACACTAGGCAGTTCCATGTCCAATATCACATATCATCCCGATCTATAAAATCATTTAATCTTCTCTTAAAAAAACAATTGTTTCATCACTCACAACATGGTTACTAAATCTATTCCATTCGTTGGTAAACCGGTCTTGCCTATTTCCTTCTTAAACTAAAATTGCCCAATTTGAATCCATTGCTACGAGTCTTGTCCTGCTGCCTTGGTATGATTACCTTTTCTGCATCACCTTTATTGAAGCCCTTGACCCATTTCAATACCTCTATCAGATCGCCTCGCGCTCTTTGTTTTTCTAGAGTAAGTTAAGATGCCTAAGCCTGTCTTTGTATGGTAAATTTCTTAACTCTTGTATCATTTTGATCGTTATAATTGTCCCCTTTTCCCTTGTACAGCGGAGCAATACAGATACTCCTCTAGTCCTCTGGTACTCTACCTTCTTTTAGATAAACATTAAACAACCTCAAAAGCCAGTCCACAATCACTGTACCTTCCTTTTATTACACTCCGTATGACGCCCCTCCAACCCAGGTGCCTTACCTGCTCTCATCATTTTAATAACTGCTTTTACCTCATCTTTCCTTATTTCTCCTCCATTTTCCTCATTCATCACGGTCATTTTCTTAGCGCTTCCCACTGCAACTACCTTTCCATCCCTATCCTCCTTCACATTTAGCAACTCCATAAAATACTCCGCCCATCTTTCTCTTACTGCCATCTCTTCCATTATCCTCTCTCCATCTGCACCTTTTACCTTTTCTTCTCTACTTAATTCGCCTCCTCTTCCTCTCTTAATCTCTTTCCAAAACATCTTTTTATTAATTTAAAAAAATTCTGTCATAATCTTATCCCATTTCATATCTGCTCTCCTCGTTGCCTCCTTTATCTTATGCTTTACTACTCTTTTCTTTTCTTTGTGTCTCTCATATGATTCTCTCGTCCTATTTTGTAACCAATCTGTGAATGCTCGTTTCTTCTCTTCTACAACCTTCTTTGCTTCATCATCCCACCACTCACTACCCTTCCTTCTATTTTCTCCCATCCTCCTTGTTCCACACACCAACTTTGCACACCTTATGACTCCCTCCTTGAACCATCACCGTTCCTCCCCCACTCCTAGTTCCACTCTATCCTTCACTCCATCCCACTCCTCTTTCGGCTTCTTGTACTACTTCTCTTTTTTTTTCTCCTTTAAGTAGTTTACTCTAAGCACCTCCCTACCTTCTGTCCTTTTCCTCTTTCTCCATCTATCCTTTACTCTCAACTTACCTTCTACCAAAAAATTATCTGATATTCCCCCACTCTCTTCCCTTAGGACATGTATATCCAAAACTCTTCCTACTATTCTTCTGGCTACCACTATGTAGTCCATTAACGCCCTATTTACCAACATTCCATCCACCACTCTCTTCCATGTGTGTTTATGCTTGATTTTTTTCCTAAACATTGTATTTGCTATGATCAACTCTCTTTCTAGACACATCTCCACCTTCATCTATCCACTACGATTTTTTCTTGGAACTCCACACTTCCCAACCACTCCGTCTATTGGTTCACTTTCTACCCTAGCATTAAGATCCTACAATACCACTACACTGACATTTCTTCCTAAATCCTCTATGCCCCCTTTTCCTCTACACTCTTCTCACTACCAGGCCCATATGGACTTGCAAAAACCCACATCTCACTTCCCAGTTTCACCTTCATCCACATTAACCTTGAAGAAACCTCCTTCCACTCCACCACACGTTTACCTACCTCTTCACTTACTAGTATAGCCACCCCATCTCCTCGTTCTCTCATCACTCCTGACACACTCCTAACTACACTTCCAAATTCAAACTCACCTCTCCCTTTCAAGTTAGTTTTACTCAATGCCAACACATCCATCTTTCTTCTCATAAACATACTGCCTATCTCTTCTCTTTTACTCTTATCTGTACCACATCCACGTACCTTAAAAGACCCAAACCGTAGGGTTCTGGTTGGAAAGCTCCCAGACCTTCTTATTCCTTTGGGTTTCTTAGGAATGTCCCCATTGGGGCTAAAGAGAGTAAAATGCTTATACCTATCCCCGTCCCGTTTTTGTCGCCTTTTACGACTCAAGTGGGAACACTCGGTGGCAGTATTCTTCTCCCCTACCACAGAGTTGGGCGAAAAAAGGAAATTAACATTCAGAGAAGTGGTACAGGGCAGTATTAAAAGTGGGGGCGGGTGCAGCATAACGGAGGGACAGTCGCAGTATAATAAAGTATCATCATTTCTCTTTGAATAGAGATTTCCTCTATCACATACAAAATTATGTGTGACTCTGGTCCGTAGGAGCACCCCATATACGTAGATCCTAAAGTATCAGCTGCATGCTACTGAGCAGCTTTTAACCCCACAATAACGTGCAGGCAATATCTTAGACCGGCAAACCTCATAATTTCTCAAAAGCAGACCCCTACGTTGCTGGGAGAACCTTCAGCCATTCTCAAGGAAACATGAATCTCACGCCAATGATGTATTCACTCACTCACGGCATATACAGTAGTGAGCACCTCACACCTCCCCTAGAAAACCTCATAATACCCCCATTAGGGTGTGACGTATACCCCCATAGGACATAATAAGGCGATGGTGGTAATGATAATGGTAATGGTAATGGTAAGGGTAAGGGTAAGGGTAAGGGTAAGGATAAGGATAAGGGCAAGGGCAAGGGCAAGGGTAAGGGTAAGGGTAAGGGTAATGATAATGGTAATGGTAATGGTAATGGTAATGATAAGGGTAATGGTAAGGGTAAGGGTAAGGGTAAGGGTAAGGGTAAGGGTAAGGGTAATGGTAATTATAATGATAATTGTAATGGTAATGGTGGTGATGGTAATGGTAATGGTAATGGTAATGGTAATGGTAATGGTAATGGTAATGGTAATGGTAATGGTAATGGTGGTGCTAGTGGTGGTGATATTGGTGGTGGTGATATTGGTAATGGCAAAAATACCAACAACAACAACACCTATGGAAAACTACAATTAAATATGATAAATATGAACCAATTGTTTGGCAGCATTGATAAAGAGAATTTCCGCCAACTTGGGATAAACGAAGTAAAACTCTTGAATATCAAGCTTTTATCTCGAAGGCAGAAATGAAGACACTGGTAAAAGCAGAAATGAATTTTCAAAAATATCAAACTACTTTTTTAAACGTCTTTTTTTTACTTCTCAAAAATAATATCTCAACCAACAAATGTATCCTCAGAAATTACAGCTAATTAATTCACTTTAGCCCTGAAAACTAAGAAACGAAATAAATAGAAAATGAACGAAGCATTTCTAAATATACGTCGGCAACACTACCAAGCAACTGTGCACCCAAACCAGGTCTCTAAAGATATCGTGTTCCAGAATATTTCATTCAGTTTCAATAGGATCCAATAGATGTAAAGGACTTCACCAGGGACGACATGCAATTTTATTCAGTAGGGAAGTATACTATAGGGAACTATAGGGAACAATCCCAATCTCAAGGATCCTCTGTTCCCACGCCATCCTATTCTCCTTCCCCCTCCTCTTTCTCCTCCTCTTCCACCTCTTCCACCTCTCCTCCTCATCTTCCTCTTACCACCTCCTCCTCTTCCTCCTTCGAAGCCAGACCAAATCGTGAATAATAAATCCACTTAGCGTGAAATAGCAATTCACAACATTAAGATCATCATTGCTTCATTAGCAAACTACATTAAGCCCTCTGGACGAAAACTCGGCTTATAATTCAGGGAGGACAGACAGACGACAGTGTTAACCAAGAACTTGTCCTCCCCCATCCCACCCCCACGCTGGGGGGGGGGGAAAGGGGGAGAGGGGAAGAGGGGGAGAGGGGGAGAGGGGGAGAGGGGGAGAGGGGGAGAGGGGGAGGGGGAGGGGGGAGAGGGGGA
>NC_134792.1:30156089-30161089 GCF_046742065.1 Oratosquilla oratoria
GTGTGTGTTAGCTGCTCTTTCTCTGATCTTTCGTATAAAATATGTTCGATATGGGTGACCCTGCAGAGATTTCCTCTCTATCGACATAGCTTTTGTAATCATTAAGATTCTCAAGCCTATCCACCACCTCAAGGTGTCAACTCTTGGATAGGATACCTCTCTGTTTAGCTTTTGTAGATTACGAAAGGACCTTTGACTCAGTAGAACAAATAGCAATACTAAACTCGTTACTCAAACAAAGTACAAACGAACAGACCGTAAGAGTTTTAGAAAAGATTTATGCGAATGGTATCGCTATAATTCGACTACATAAAGATACAGAAAAGATCAAGATCGAGAAAGGAGTACGGCAATGCGATACAATTTCACCCAAATTATTTACAGCTTGCTTGGAAGAGATGTTCAGAAGGTTGAGTTGGGAAGAGAAAGGTTTGAAGATTAATGGCGAATATTTGAACCACCTAAGATTTGCAGATGACATTATTCTTATTTCAGAAAGAGCAGAAGACTTGCAAAATATGCTGAGTGATCTGAACAAGAAATGTCTCAAAGTACGTTTAAAAATGAATAAGAGTAAAACCAAAGTAATGTTCAACATGAAAGTTCAATGTAAAGAGATTATAATTGAAGGTGAGAGTCTTGAAGAAGTTGAAGAATATAATTACTTGGGCCAGATGGTGAAAGTGACCAAAGATCATGAAAATTAAATAAAAAGACGCATTACAATTGGTTGGAAAGTGTTTGGTAAGTATAATAAAATCCTGAGAGGCTCTCTACCTTTATGTTTGAAACGTAGTTTACAATCAATGCATTCTACAGGCAATAATCTACGGGAGGGAGACTTAGAAAATGACGAAGGCAATGAAGAGAAAACTAAGGACGGCACAGAGGAGAATGGAGAGATCAATGATGGGAATAACGCTGAAAATCCGAGAGAGTGAAAGATATTGATGAGCCATGGAGCAAGTGTGTAACTGAGTGGACACCGCGAGATAGGAAGCGTGGAAGAGTGAGACCAGACAGAAGATGGAGAGACGAGATTGAGAAGTTTGCAGGAGTGACGTGGCAGAGGTTGGCACGGTCGTGGGAATCATAGAATGCCATGAAGGAGGCCTTTGTTCAGTAGTGGACTCGGGATGGCTGATTTGATTTGATATATACATACATATATATATATATGTGTGTGTGTGTGTGTGTGTGGTGTGTGTGTGTGTGTGTGTGTGTGTGTGTGTGTGTGTGTGTGTGTGTGTGTGTGTGTGTGTGTGTGTGTGTGTGTGTGTGTGTGTGTGTGTGTGTGTGTGTGTGTGTGTGTGTGTGTGTGTGTGTGTGTGTGTGTGTGTGTGTGTGTGTGTGTGTGGAAATAGGCTCCACTGCAAGGACTCGAACCTTTGCCGGGACGACTTGCTTATTCTGAAACAAAGGGGATAGCATCGAGCCACCCAGGCCGTACAAAAGGAACCACTCGATTCTCGACCTGAAGGTTTCCCGACGGTACTAGGGCAGCTCGGTGTCTATTCTAATTTCATCGAGTCTTTATTATGGCGAGCTATCCGAAGGCTAGGACGGTGCCCCTAACAGAGGACTTTGTAGCGTGGAATTTAAAGAACCATGCCCTTGGTTCAACTTCGCCGGTGGCAGGGTTCGAACCACCATCGTCGACCTTCGCCGTAAGTAATGACGCCCTAACCCGCTCAGCCAACGAGCTGCCTTATATATATGTATATATATATATATATATATATATATGTATATATATATATATATATATAGAGAGAGAGAGAGAGAAAGAGAGAGAGAAAGAGAGAGAGAGAGAGAGAAAGAGAGAGAGAGAGGGAGAGTGACATAGAGAGAAAAAAGAGAGAGAGACAGAGAGAGAACTGACGGATGAAACACTTGTGGCGATCTGAGTTTTCCACTCACTTTTTAACATGAACCTAGGTACGAATCCTCAAGTCCCAGCTGTCTAAAACGAAGGGTTTTGGCAGCAGCAAAGGGCCTTTTGGCGTAAGATATTCACGTGCTCATCACACGCGCTCATAACAGTGTTGTGAGCACCTTGAACAAGGGCAGCAATCAGTGCTGGCAATCAGCGGAGCTCATAAATGTGTTCGGGAACACTGTTTCCAGCGCGTTCGGGAACACGGTCTTGCGAATGTAGAACAGGGGAAGGCTATGATAGTTCAGTTTGTTTGGCGATGCTCTGCCTGCCTTCCTGCTTGCCTGCCTGCCTGCCTCTGTTTCTCTCCATCCTCTCCCCCTCTTCTTTCTCCCCCACACACGAACATACACACGTACTCACACATACAAAAATATGAGCATATATAGACACGCGCACGCTCATACGCACACACTAACACACACGCACACACACTCATATACATACACACACACACAGATATGTACGTGTGCGTATAGGTTTGCGTGTATATGCGTATGCGTATGTGTGTGCGTGTGTATTTTGCATGTGAACATGTGTATTTATCTGTAGTTAATGTAAAGCAAAACAGCTATGCTGATGGGGTTCCAACCTTTTGTCTCCGTTGATCAAATTTTTCGGCTCGAAATATTTTTTCTTTTACGCTGTGGACACACCTGTACATTTTTTTTACCCCAGATATGTAGTCTTTTTTATTTTGAATCATTTAAGTACAATATGTAATCTTTTTTTCTTTCAAGTATGTATTTTTTCTTCGATCTTGTCACCTGACCTTGTGACACTCATTTAAAAAAAAAAAAAAAAATTGCCTTTCATTGACCTAAACACCACAATAAGGCCAACCCTGTCTCTTCTTCCTTCCAATTATGGCAGACCCAATACTCCTAATTTTTTTTTTTTTTCTTTATGGAGTTAATCTGCTAAGCTGGGGGTCAACTTGTTTGACGCAATTTGCATTCTCTTGATCTCATTTCTATCCCTCATTTTGTGAGTGGGGCGCCATACTGCTGCATATTTCAATATGGGGCGGGTGAGGCCTACAGAGCATTATTTTTTTTTTTTTTTTTTTTTTCATCTCTCCGCCCATGGAGCTGAAAAGCCTCTCTCATGGTCGTCAACAAAACGTCTCGTACGCAATGTTGTTGATGTGTCTGTCGGGACACAAATTAATACCATATGACCAACACTTCTGGATTCTTTTCCTCTTTTCGATTTAGTAATTGTTTTACTTCCTCCGGAACCAACAAGTCATTGGTGGTCCATTTGTATATTTTTCCCTTTATTTTATTTATTTCTTTATTTTTGTCGTTTATATTCATTTTTCATACTTGGTTTCAGTCTCCTATCTTTTACTACCTTCATTTTATATATATCATGATCGTTGCATAATGTGTGTGTAAGTGTGTGTGTGTGTGTGTGTGTGTGTGTGTGTGTGTGTGTGTGTGTGTGTGTGTGTGTGTGTGTGTGTGTGTGTGTGTGTGTGTGTGTGTGTGTGTGTGTGTGTGTATGTATGTGTGTGTGTGTGTGTGTGTGTGTGAAAGAGTGTGTGTGTGTATCGAGAGTAGTAAACACCAGCTGTTTCACGTGGCATATTAATGGCGACCAACGTGTCGTCGCCAGTTTGTTTTTGACTTCTGTCGCCAAACATATGGTGGAACCGCAGAACCTGGCCCCTCGTGTCATATGACACATGACACCAGTGACATGTTGCACACATCCTGCGTCCATGACAAGGGATTCCCCCCCTCCTCCCCTTCCTCCCCCAAACTTCTCCCCTCCACCCCCACTGTCTCCCCTTCACATAAGTGAACCCCCGTTTTCATGTTGACATTTTTTTTTAATAGTTTTTTGGATTTTATTCAGGGGAGAGGTAGACCATGAATGAGAGGTGACACAGGGCCAGATCCAGACTAACTCAAAAGAGATTTTACAGTCAAACTCGTGGCAACAGTAAATTTTACTGTTATTAACATTATTACTATTACATTTTATTATCAATTATTATCATTATCCTCACCAATTAATATCACCATCATCGTCTCCATGATAATACTAATTACTAAAATTACTGTTTATACCATTACTACTAACACTCTCATGACACCACAAAAAACAATGGTTATAGTGATAATAATGATGATTTTGTTCAGCCTCCTCCACCTCCCCCTCCCCCTCCCCCTCCCCCTCCCCTCATTCGGAAGGTAAAGGATTAATGGACGGTTTGCTACGGCCGGGGACCTCAGCGGGTCATGAATAATGAAAATGCACTAATTAGCGGCAGTTAACAGAAAACGGACGGGAGGACGTGGAACGTTGCAAAATAGTGAGTTTGCGACAAGAGCGTAATGACTGGAGGCCTTCCAGGGTGTGGACAACTGGTAATGGATATATTGTCCCAGTAAAGGACAAGTGGGTCTCCGGTGATTACATCTGTGTCCGGGAAGAGGGCAGTACCGGGAAGAGGCCGGGAAGAGGCCAGTACCCAGGTCCAGTACCCAGGGCCATCCTCCAGCGCTTGCGGCCAAGCCCACAGTGACCCCACACACCATTGTCATTAGACAATACAGACAATACATTGATTCCTTCATTGTCACCTTGACCCTTAGTGCTACGACCAGATGAGAGCAGATCACACTAGGCCAGAATAGATGAAACCGAGCCAAACTAGATCAAAACAGATTACACCAAACGAAACTAGAACAAACAAGAGCAGGCTAAACTAAACGAAACAAGACCAGAACAGATTAGACCAGACGAGACGAGACGAGACGAGACCAGTTTGGATCAGACCGGACGAGACCAGATCAGATTAGACCTGCCCGTCGACCCAGCTGCTGGGGGACCATGAATCTTTGACTCCCTTGAGCGACCTGGTCAGCCTCATCAACTGCTGTCGACAGCAGCAGCAGCAGCTTGCGATTTACGTTTATATTACGTCAATAACGCACAGCGGTTCCTATGGGGGGCCTCACGCGGTCAATAACCGTTGACAATAACATGTTCCTGGTGTTGATAACAATGACCTTTCCAGCGCATTCAGTATCAATCATGAGTTCTCTAAATA
>NC_134792.1:30168589-30173589 GCF_046742065.1 Oratosquilla oratoria
ATAAAATTGCCTGGCATTAAACCCAAGAAATACACAAAGCACCTCGCCATTTTAAAGCAGGTAAGCAATGCAATCATCTCCCACCTGCTCCCCCCCCCCCCTCTGCTATCAGCACCTTCCCTCCCACGGAGCAGTCTGGAGTCTGCAAATCATATCAACGCACCCAAGGGACGTACAATTGCCGCCACATGAAACTGCTACAGCTCCGAGATAACGAAATTATATGCAGCACGGTTTTGCGTATAAACAGGGGACACGCTACCACTTACCCGTAAACGAAAGCGTGCTGGTCTCGCGTTCTCTTAGTTGAAGGTTCGAATCCCGCACGCCTCTCCGACTCCCAACAGTGACCGTTTGTCCGCAAAACGCATCACAGAGCAAAGGTGCCGCCTTCAGCCGTAGCTACTCAGCACCTCCTGGCGTAGCCTCTTCACCTTCTTCTGTCTGCTGGAAGATAATTTCATTCAAATCAAGAATAGACGCGATACTAAGGTGGTAAGGAAGGAGGCACTCAGTAGCTGCGGCCGAAGCCGTCACCTTTGCCCTATAACGCGCTTTGGGGACTGTTGGGGTAGGTAACAACAGTCATTGCCGGGAATGGAGATAAGTGCGGGATTCGAACCCACAACTAAGCGAATGCGATTCCAGCAAGCAAGCTTCCAATGACGCTACTCGTACCAGCGCACTACGGAATAACCATTGACTAACCTCCGTACCCACCATGCCTCGATGTGAGCAGTCTGCCCGTAGTGCCCGTATACATAATTCCAGGGCAATCAGATGGAACGTGGCAGTGGGTAACTGCGAGGAATATTGGATCTCGGTCGTGACTGAGCAAATGTCAGACTTGGTCCGCCCTGTTTAACTGATGAGATTTTAACCGGACACGTGCGCGCCGATGCTCACGCGCACGTGGTGGTCATGATTGCTGCTTTACCTGTGTGTGTGTGTGTGTGTGTGTGTGTGTGTGTGTGTGTGTGTGTGTGTGTGTGTGTGTGTGTGTGTGTGTGTGTGTGTGTGTGTGTGTGTGTGTGTGTGTGTGTGTGTGTGTGTGTGTGTGTGTGTGTGTGTGTGTGTGTGTGTGTGTGTGCGTATGCAAGTGTGTGTGTATGTGTGTGCAAATGTATGTGTGTGTGTGTATTCACCTTAGTCTTTGGATCACGTGTTGGATTCGTGATCGACAGCTATTTCCCTCCCGGAAGAGAGCTCAGAGTTCGTATGACCGATCTATGGGTAATGCTATGACCTTTCACACACACACACCCAACTCCCCGCCCACGAGAGTCAGAGTAACGACCCGAAGCACAGCGATACCGAAATAATTTCGGCCCTGGGCAGGATTCGAACTGGGTACTGCGAGCACCATCGTACTTCCCAGTCCAGCGCTCTACCAACGGTGCCACTGTGTGTGTGTGTGTGTGTGTGTGTGTGTGTGTGTGTGTGTGTGTGTGTGTGTGTGTGTGTGTGTGTGTGTGTGTGTGTGTGTGTGTGTGTGTGTGTGTGTGTGTGTGTGTGTGTGTGTGTGTGTGTGTGTGTGTGTGTGTGTGTGTGTGTGTGTGTGTGTGTGTGTGTGTGTGTGTGTGTGTGTGTGTGTGTGTGTGTGTGTGTGTGTGTGTGTGTGTGTGTGTGTGTGTGTGTGTGTGTGTGTGTGTGTTTTTACCTATAATAACTGTTAAACCCACAAGGAAAGGGAACATAGTCGACTTTCTGATCACAAACTAAGAAAGTATGATAATTAACGTAAGGTGTTAAAGAAAAAAATTCATCTAGTGACCGTAATCTAATTAGTGTCAAGTAAGACAATAGTTTCATAATAAAAAGTCTTATATCTGTAACTTCAGAAAAAAAAATATCCTACAGGTTTTCGAGAAGAACTTCAGCTCATGGATCGGAAGGCATAACGATGTAGAAGAGATGAAAGAAATGTTTCAATAGTCGCTCACTATAACTATTCAGAGTTACATTCTATATTTAAAGACAAGGCGATTCTAAATCAATCATTTATTTATGTGTTTTAATTGTTATTTACATTATCATAGTTTAATTTATTATTAATATGATTTTTTTTTATTTTTTTTTTTTTGCATCCGACCTAGATATGGATCAAAAGGTCTCCTGTCGGCATGCTTTGCCTTTGTAATCCTTTGTAAGAGAGGGAGAGAGAGAGAGAGAGAGAGAGAGAGAGAGAGAGAGAGAGAGAGAGAGAGAGAGAGAGGGAGAGAGTGAGAGAGAGAGAGAGAGAGAGAGAGAGAGAGAGAGAGAGAGAGAGAGAGAGAGAGAGAGAGAGAGGCTTATAAAAATTCAAACGTTCTGAATCCATTAATGTTCGTCAAATTTACGTAAAGACCCAGAGAGATTTAGAAAAGAGAATCAGAGAGGATAAATGGAGTTAAAATTTCTGATAAGTCTGAAAAAAAAAATCAAGATTGTTAGTCATATTTAAGATTATTAGGAATAATGTTTGTCTACGTTTTCCTACAAACAGACAACCTGTACATTCAATTGTTCAATTCCCTAATTTGCAAAAAAAAAAACATATAATTCATTAATAAATGATAATAATACAATTTATGATAAAAATAAATGATAATAATAATATGAATAATGATATTAAATGATATATGATTATATTAAGGAATAAACAAATTATTTTATTTATTAGTTTATCAATCACATGATAAATAAATCAAATCAGAGCGAAGCATTTATTCTGTCGTCTGTTATGCTGATCTGAAAAACTCATTTCTGTCAGCATAAACCATTAAACAAAGATAATAGATAAGCATAAAAACATATTGGAATGCTACCAAAAAACACGAAATAAATCAACCAGCAGGGAATCTCGGTTGGCAATATATATATATGTATATATATATATATATATATATATATATATATATTATATATATATATATATACATATATACATATATATATATATATATATATATATATATATATATTATATATATATATATATATATATACACTCCCTTGCTCAATAAGTAATGAGAAAATATCAGGCGAAACATTAAATATGATTTGATCAAAATACTACTTCATGGTGAAGTACACATACATATATTCTATAAAATGACTAACTGGCAACTTTCTATATTTGTCTGATAAACTACTGAATTTGACTGCGTTACCAGCAATCTCTTGGTTGAACAAGAATCCTACTCCACTAGATCTTTCTTCGTTCTTACCTCTATAGTAGAACAGGTGGTGACCATTTTGTAATTGTATCAGCTTTTCTTCCGTTCTTCGGACTTCGCTCAGTCCTACGATGTCCCACTTGATGTTGTCTAGTTCTTCCATTAAACTCTCCTGCCTCTGGTCTTCTGAGAGTTCTTACGTTGTAGGTATAGATCTTCATTTTCTTCATGTTGTTTAATGTCCAAGGCTTGGATTTGCTTGGACAGTGCTTACTCACATTCGGTGGCACACTGTCCGTAAGCACACGAGGCAATGTGGTTGGACCTTTAGGAGACGATGATCCAACAGGAACGCCCGGTTTTGTTTTGTTTGTGATGTTCATGTTTGTTATGAAAGGCTTTTGGCAGTAATCTCACCTCCCTGCCAACTAGTTTCCGATGAGATATTTCTCTGGTGTCACCTTATTATATTCAGTAAAGCCCCATATATCTATAGCGTGCCACTCAATGGTCCACGCCGTCATTAGGACGGTATCCCATATATCTATGGGGAATTTCCCTGTTTGCCATCAGGGACGTGCCAGTTTGCAGTGGGTCCTGCGACTGTTTGTGTGAGCTACTCTTTGTCTGATCTTTCTTACAAAACCTGTTCGATATGGGTGACCCTGCACAGGTTTCCTCTCTATCGACATAGCTTTTGTGATCATTAAGATTCTCAAGCCCATCCACCACGTCAAGGGTGTCAATTCTTGGATAGTATATATACATATACATATACATATACATAAATATATATATATATATATATATATATATATATATATGTATGTATATATATATGTATATATATGTAAATATATATATGTATGTATATGTATATATATACATATATATATACATATATATATTATATATATATATTTATATGGGCAGGAGATTTTCTCTCAAACATGTTTGATTAAAAATTATGGCACGACTATTATTGCAGAGTTTTTTGTCTGCTTTTTCTCTTTCTCTGAGAGCACTGTTTCCTTCGACAGGAAGTTGTCATATAATGTAATTAATATGACATTTTTTTTTATATTACTTTGGTCATGGCTACCTAATTAAAATACTGGCCAGAGAGCGTTTCACTCTTCCTAGTACTCCATCAGTGGCTAGAGTGTGAATATCTGATTGAATTTTGATTGTTTATATATTGTTATTGGTGGGCTGATACTCCGGTTTGAGTCTTCTGATTGGCTAGCGGACCGTGCTGGGGCTACCGGTCTGTGCTACTTACTTATTGGTCGGCTGTTGTGTGACGTCATCAGTCTCGCTCTGTCTTCCAGATAGCGTTGGTCTCCTTACACTAGGAAAAGCCTCTAAATCTGTGGTTTGTGCATTTAAATTAGGGAATTATTCTTTAATGAAGAGAGCTTACAGGATAGACAGTCTTCTATGATCTTGATTTGTTGCCAGAACCTCTGTGTCTTCGACTAGAGTGTCTTTTCTTAAAATTCTTTCGTGAACTGGATGATGGTGGTTTTTGGAAGCTCCTGAGGAGAGGTGGTATAACATCCGGCGTGAGAGCTTCATTGTTGTCATCCCAATATAGGTTACAAGTATACCTATACATGACGTGAATTCTGTGATGGTCACTTTTACTCTGTCTTGTATTGTCCTTCAACAGCAGCTGAGAAGTTTTTATTTTGATAGATTACAATTAATCATACTTTAGAATTTTCTTCCTTAGGTTTAACATTTCTTTTGATAATCTGTTGCATGATTTTTTCCCCCTTTTTAGGCTGTGGAGGAGGACTTATATTTTAATCAGGTTTTTTACATTAGTATTCTGGTGGT
>NC_134792.1:30186089-30191089 GCF_046742065.1 Oratosquilla oratoria
TGTGTGTGTGTGTGTGTGTGTGTGTGTGTGTGTGTGTGTGTGTGTGTGTGTGTGTGTGTGTGTGTGTGTGTGTGTGTGTGTGTGTGTGTGTGTGTGTGTGTGTGTGTGTGTGTGTGTGTGTGTGTGTGTGTGTGTGTGCGTGCGCGCGCGCCATAGCCGGTCACCTCCCCAGTAAGGGAGAAGAGGCCTTTAGGTATATGTATGTATCATATGTATATATGTATGCACGTATGTATGTATGCATGTATATATGTATGTATTTATGTATGTATGTATATATGTATGTATTATATGTATGTATGTATGTATGTATGTATGTATGTATGTATTTATGTATGTACATAGTTATACAATTATGTAAGTATATAGGTACATATGTATGTTTGTATGTATGTAATTATGTATGTAAGTATATATATAAATATGCATGCAGGTATGTAGGTATGTATGAGAATTATTACCAAAGGCACTCTGAAAATTAAAGCACAGAAAACATATAATTTTGTTACACTTTTATATAATTAGATTGTAAAATTATGCGATGCTTGCCTTGCTTGCTCCTAAAAGCCAGGAAGTTGCTTATGAAGTAGGAGACTTCTAAATGGAGTCCCGCAGTGTTTCTTACTAATAGAGCCATCAATTTTTCATTCCGTCATACCTTCAGAATGAGTAATGGGGAGGCTTCCGCTATACTGTTTAACTAGAATGGTGTGTACTAGTAGAAGGAACAAGGAGTAAATTCTAGGTTTCTGGTTCTTCAATGCTGGAAATACGAGCTAGTTCGTAATGACCTTACGTTGACATCTGGGTTAGGAAAGGGGGTGGGGCCTATTCTGCCAATTAATTTGACCGCGGCAATGATCTTCGGTAACGACCTGTTTCGTTGTCTTTGGTATCAAGTGCCCTCGGAGAATCATCAGACGCAATGACGTAGTGACGTAATGACGTAATGAAGAGATGACACATCAACATAATGACGTGGTGACGCATCAAGATAATGATGTGGTGACGCAATGCCGTAATGACGTCATTTCACGATGACTTAATGATTCGATGACGTAATGACGCAGTGACGTCATTGATGGACTCGGCACGAGATAAACGTATACGTCAACTTAGCAGCGTCGTTAATGAGGGTTGCCCTCTTCGATCACATTACACATACTTGAGACGTTGAAAACAATTACTTTGTACCAAACCATGTTTTATTCCGTGGGACTCAGCTTAGGCCAGTAAGAGGATTATCTCAACAAGAGACAATCCTCGATGGAGAAGACGAAGTGGACACCCGCAGAAGTCACAGCTAGAAGCAGGTTGACTGTCGAACCTATCGAGAGCTTTTTTGGAGTGGGAAGGAAGGGCGTCTGCATGAGAGCTTGCTCGCAGACACCGTGAAGGAGAACTGGTCTCGGCTTGTGAGTGAGGCAACGCGACCCTTGGCGTATGCTCCCAATTGATAATGATGATGATGATGATTGATGATTGATGATGATGATGATGATGATGATGATGTGATGATGATGATGATTGATGATGATGATGATGATGATGATGATGCTGATGATGATGATGAGATGATGATGATGATGATGATGATGATGATGATGATGATGATGATGATGATGATGATGATGATGATGATGATGATGATGATGATGATGATGATGATGATGATGATGATGATGATGATGATGATGATGATGATGATGATGATGATGATGATGATGATGATGATGATGATGATGATGACGATGACGATGACGATGATGATGATGATGATGATGATGATGATGATGATGATGATGATGATGATGATGATGATGATGATGATGATGATGATGATGATGATGATTGCTCCTACGAGGCAGGTCAGTGATTGCAGGTCAGTGGTAAGGAAGCAATGGACTCATCGTCACCTCTATGATAAGTTCTGAATAGGAATGAAGTGATCAAGTTAAAACATTACAATTCTAATCAGATTAAATTTAGACCTCATTTGGTGCCGAGGGGGGGAGGGATGGTCGATTTTACCCCAATGGGTAAATAGTGTATAATGACCTCTGTACAATGGCTCCTGTGAGACAGAGAGATACGTTGTGGGAAAAAGGGCTGATTCGGATCTCACAAATTCATCTAAATACCGTAAGTCGCTGTAATGGTTCAAGAACAAGGCACCCAGTGAGTGGTGAGTTCCCTGTGATGACGGAGCATCACGAGTGATGAGTCGTTTCGAGTGATGAATGAGGACAAGTTCATTTGAATGTTGTTAAGTCGCTGTAATGGTTCAAGAACAAGGGACCCAGTGAGTGGTGAGTTCTCTGTGATGACGGAGCACCACGAGTGATGAGTCGTTGCGAGTGAACGCAGGGATGAGGGCGAGTGATGAATTAGTGATGAGGAATGGAGGCCGGAACTGCCCCCCTCCCCGGAGTTGACGAGAGGGATGGATGATAAGTAATCAATAAGAATAGAATGATTGAGTATCTATTAAATTCCCTAAAGGCAGTCATTCAATCAATTAACCCCCTTCCCTACCGGTTGGTACGTTCCCTCGTGTCCCCCGTGCCGACATGCGATTTCATTCATTTGTGTGACATCACCTTGGTCAACGGAGGCAAAAGGATGCATAAACACAATCTGCAGTGTCCTCTGAGCATGACGCATATTCCTGTCAAGCTCCCGGGTAGAGAGAAGATTCATCCTCAATGTCCAAGGCACATAGGGAATTTCCTTTTTTTTTTTTTTTTTTTTTTTTTTTTTTTTTTACTATTCAGACTATCCCTTCTACGCAGGAGAGATCACGTCACATTTCTTAGCCAGACTATTCAGGTCACTTCCTTGACTCACATTCGGCTAATAAAGGAGTACACTCCTTACGCAGGACGTGAGTTTCATCTCAAGGTGATCTAATCTCGCTTTATCCCCGAAAGCTAACCTCCCCGTTGAGCCAAACCGCTTGGCATCTTCCGATCCCAGTGGGGTCTTTATCCATGGGGCACCGCCCTGGGAGACCATCGGGGGACATTTACCCACCCCCCTGGAAGACCTACGGGGGACATTTACCCACCCCGAACAAGAAGAGAACCTTGCTGGTGGATAACCAGATGAGTAAGGCGAGTAAGTCGAGTGAGTGAGTGAGTTAGTTGGTAGTGTGTGAGTGAGTGAATGAGTGGGATTTGAGTTCGTAAGCGAGCGAGTTGGTAGTGAGTGAATGAGTGAGTGGACAGTGAGTGAGTGAGTGAGTGGGTATTGAATGAGTGATTAAGCGAGCGAGTTGATAGTGAGTGTGACCGAGTGAGCGAGTGGGTATTGAGTGAGCGAGTGAGTAGTTAGTGAATGAGTGAGTGAGTGAGTGAGTGAGTGAGTGAGTAAGAGCAATTTGCGAGGCGGACCGTGGAACCCGCGCAGCGTGGGCCGTCGCGGCCACCGCCGCCGCCGCCGCCGCCGCCGCCGCCGCCGCCGCCGCCGCCGTGTGGTTGAGGGGCGATTACGTCATCGCTTATTCATGGACCAATCAGCGCATCGCACTATCTCATTACCCGTGAATGCGTTTGCGTCGCCGATCATTACCATCTGGTTATTAGTCGATGATATATTGATATCAGCTCCTAATTTACCCAGTGTCATTGTATGATTAATAACACATAAATAACGGGCACTAATCACAAGTTGGTGGAACTCTGAACAAAAGCGAACAAAACGATTCCTGAAACCATTAACTCTCCACTCCCCCCCACCACCCCTCTCCCCTCCCGGTGTCACCTTTCATGATTTTCTTTTGCCCAACGTCAGAGTAAGAGGAGGAGGAGGAGGAGGAGGAAGAGGAAGAGAAAGAGGAAAAAGAAGAAGATATAGTAATAATAATTATATTAGTAACCATAATGATAACAAGTGACCCTTTGAAACCCGTTGTGCCACATTTAATCTTTTCATTCCTGTTAATGACATATTGACTCAGATTAAGAGGGAGCTTCACGAGTTAAGGTATTTTAACTTGGTTTAGTTGTCCGCTCATTCAAATTGGATTAATAGATAAACTTTGTTCATGGTTAGGTTAGTTTAGGCTAAGCCAGGCCAGACAATTTTGTTCAGCTGCACGTGAACATTGGGGCGCCTGAGAGGTCAAATGCCGCGACAATTACGACTGAGGCCGATGGCGGACTCGGTGTGGGGAGGGGAGAGGGGAGGGGAGGGGAGAGGGGAGGGGAGGGGGTGGGGAAAGGGAGAAGAAGGGTTAGTGAGGAGAGTGGGAGGGAGTAGTGATTGAGGGTGACAGGGAGTGGTAGGGGGATAGGAATAGTGGGGGAGGGGGAGGGGGAGGGGTAAGGGGTAGTGATGGGAAGGTGAGGGGGAAATGGGTAGCGGGGGAGGGGGGTGCAAGAGGCTAGTGGACATGTGGGTAGAAAAAGGGGTAGATGGTGAGGGTTTTATTTTTATGGATCGGCTGTTTGTAAACAACACAGTTCGTAGGCGAAGGTTTGCACAAGCTGGCTCTCCGCCTAGAGTCACAAAAATGGTCGGAAGTTTGTTTGACGTGTATATATTCTGCTGGTTTAACCTAAGTTATGCAGAGATTCGAGATTGCTTATGTAAACAATATTGCACATAGACCTGTAACAACGAACGTGATTGGAGAAAGGATGGAGGAGGAGAAAATCCAATTGCCTCACGAGTGTAAGATCACGCTCTTAGGGAAGGATCTTAGATATAAAGTTAAAGATCATTGGACTAAAGAAACCATGACGTCACTGCAGGACTTACCTGGGACCTAAAATGCGTTTTCGCTGGGGATTCCTTGAGTGACACAGAAAGAGGCAAGTGTACCTGTTTGAAGAAGAAAAACCAGAAAATACATAACCAGTTTTATTCTACCTCGATTGAAGGCTGATCACATATAACAGTGATAAAAATTTAAGAGACACACGAAACGAAAGTAATCGCGCGAAAGTGGCGGCTTAGAGGGGGAGGTAGTGAAAGATGGGGAGGGGGGAATGGGGTAG
>NC_134792.1:30201089-30203589 GCF_046742065.1 Oratosquilla oratoria
CAGGTTTACGTTAACGAGGTTCCGGTTTCCGTTAACGAATATTCCGATTCCGTTAATTATTCTCTGTTTCCGTTAACCGATCTATCGTTCCCGTTAACCGGTATGCGGTTTCCGTTAACATATATGTGGTTTCTGTTAACCGGCATATGGTGTCCGTTAACCTGTGTATGGCTCTTTATTACCTGATGTCTGGGTTATCATCACACGGTATCTGTAGTGTAATGTAATTCGTCACTTCCCCTTCCCCCATCGCTTCTAGCTGTTAACGAAAACTATCAAATCCTGGTCAGTTTTTTTTTTGTTTTTTTTTGGGGGGGGAGGGAGAGGATTTTTTTATGTATTCGGGGGGGGGGTGCATTGGGGGGAGAGAGGTGCTACGTGATATTTCCAAAATATGAAAATTTTGGGGATTCGACAATGCTTCTGACCCAGGGCAGTGGACAGGATGAAGGGATGACCCGTCATCCAGGAGGTGCCAAGATAAGAGGGAGGGAAGAGGGTGGAGGGGAGTGGAGTGTGATAGGGATGGAGTGGGTGGGAGTGGTTTTTATGCCTTTACTTTTTGGCTACCTCCCCTGTAAGGGGGAAAAAGCCTTTGGTATATATATGTATGTATGTATGTATGTATGTATGTATGTATGTATGTATGTATGTATGTATGTATGTATGTATGTATGTATGTATGTATGTATGTATGTATGTATGTATGTATGTACGTATGTATGTATGTACGTACGTATGTACGTATGTATGTATGTATGTATGTATGTATGTATGTATGTATGTATGTATGTATGTATGTATGTATGTATGTATGTATGTATGTATGTATGCATGTATGTATATATGTATGTATGTATGTATGTATGTGTAAAGCGCGCACGGTAGTCCTAAGTCAGAAACAAGGCCCGTCTCCTGAAAAAGAAGAATGTTGAGATAATAAATGGTTAATGGCTCCGAGTCTTTTACAATGAGATACAATGGTGTCGTTGTTTGAGGGTAAGGGTAAGGAAGTACTGTAATAGGTTGCTGTGAAGGGTTGATCAGGTGGGAGGCATTCAAGTAAAATGAGTGTTGATGATGGAAGAGGAAGAGATAACATTAATCTTAACATAGCTTTAGCAAGACAAGCATGTCCCGTTCTGAAGCTTATCAGTGCTATCTCAAAACGACGGTTTTGTTGACAAGAAAAAGGGTCATGGGGGTACATGTGGTTAGTTAACCACAGACTGGGTTGTTGGGTATTCCTCCTAGCATTTTTTCATAACACGTTTTCTTGTGTGGACCGGAGGGGCGCGTCAAACCAGGTCACTGCCGCTTCCTGCTCTGCCTTGTCGGCGCGTTCGTTCACTGACAGTCCTACGGTGACACTTAGGGTATTGTAAGAGACAGAGTGACACTAGGTACGGGATCGGTTGATCGAGATAGGATTAAAGTCCTTTCACTTTCTTTATGGTCTCCTGCGTGAGACCATAAGGCCTACAGTAGACAGTTCTTTGTCCATTACTACCCGTTATCCATATCCATAAATTTATCTAAGTTTCTTTTAAAACAATCCATTGTTTCACCGCTCAGTTCAGGGTTACCAAATCCTATTCACCTCTAGCAACTCGGTTTTATAGGAGTTCAGAAGGATGATATCAACTATTAACTTAATTCTGGTCAATTCTAGATTATCTTAATCAGCTGAGAGAGCACCCTTGCTCTAGATTATATCAAGAGGGAAGACCATCGCGGGGGGAGTGAAGGAAATTGGGGATTCTAGATTATAATACTCCCCTTAGTGACGTTTGTGTTTCTAGAGGAAGATAGGATCATACAGCAGATCTTCCGACTCAAACAGCTGAAATATTGATTTTCTTTTCCACAAAGTACAATCTTATAAATTCTACAGTCTACATAATCTCCAGGAGATTACACTGTCACAAATTTAATTAACAATAAAGATAAACATTTTACCTTCTCCGGTAAGACAGAACTGTGAGTGTAAGATGGTAGGGGAGGAGGTGAGATGGGGTGGGGTGGGGTGAGTGATATTCGCAAACAAGTTTACGGGTCATTGTCAATTTCGAAGATTATGCTTGACTAACGTCAGACGATTTAAATTGGCTTAGAGAAATCCCCGTGCGGATTAGTTAACCAAATGAATTAAGGTTTTGTTTGGATCAACCATTTTGCCAACCTTAAAGGTCTTCCGGCTAATGGTAAGGATTGGATCCAACTCAGTAAAACCTATTCATGATTTGTATGTGTTTGTGTGTGTGTGTGTGTGTGTGTGTGTATTCACTTGGTCTTTGGATCACGTGTTGGACTCGTGATCGACAGCTATTTCCCTCCTGGAAGAGAGCTCAGAGCTCGTAGGTCCGATCTATGGGTAATGCTATGACCTTGCACACACACACACACCCAACTCCCCGCCCACGAGAGTTGGAGTAACACCCCTCAGCGCTGCGATACTGATATTATTTCAGCCCCGGGCGAGGGTCGAACCCGGACCTCC
>NC_134792.1:30216089-30218589 GCF_046742065.1 Oratosquilla oratoria
ATTTTATGAAACTGTTGCTCGATTTCGAAGATTATAGCGGGGAAGGGAAACTGGAGGTTTTGGTTGAGATGATTAGTAATGGTCATCTATTGCAGGGATAGTGTGAGTCTATGAAGGAACGGTCTCTATGTCGAGGCCGCTGGGAACTCTTTCGATATGATCTTTGTTCAAGATAGTCTCCGTAAGATTGTGCAAACTTAGTGTTTTAACTTTGTTCTTTGACCTATGTCCAATGACACGATAGGTTCAAAAGAATTTGGGGGATAGCGTCGAAGTGGGGGTATGGTTGAGGCGTTTTGTCCTTAGTTTTCCTGAGGAGCTTAGTTTTTCGTGAGGAGCTAGTGCGTCTGTTACGCTTTGAACGCATGTCTACAGCTTTCAGTAAAGTGGTAGAGTTAGAGTCGTGGGAATGTGTCTGTGTGGCGGTGCAATTTGAGTTAATAGCAGGTGCATCCTCGTGTGATGAAGAAGAGTGAATTTGACCGGTGGGTGGAGAATTAATTGACGTTAAATCAAGTTTTGCCTGCTCGGCTACGTTGATGTGGTTGACTTTGTGGGAATTTGATGATGGCAATGCAGGGATTAAATGATTGTCATAAATGATGCCATGTTGAGCAAGAAAAATTATGATATTATGTTGCTTCATCAATGTTAAGCCTATGAGGATATCAGCAGGAAAATAGACGTCAGGTACGTGGGTGGTAACAGGAATGGCTGGGCACTCATTTTTTAAGCTAATGTCTAGGGAGAATTTACCAATGATTGGAAATGGTACACCATCTATATTGCAAAGGTTGACGTCGGGGGGTTTCAAAATAGTGACACGTTTTGTTCCATTGCGGAATCTTTGGAAACTGTGTACTGACATGATGTTAACTGGGGAATCCGTGTTGAGAAATATTTTCACTTTGGTGTTACTAGA
Source organism: Oratosquilla oratoria (assembly GCF_046742065.1). Classification (NCBI taxonomy): domain Eukaryota; kingdom Metazoa; phylum Arthropoda; class Malacostraca; order Stomatopoda; family Squillidae; genus Oratosquilla; species Oratosquilla oratoria. The sequence goes on from NC_134792.1 coordinate 30,217,012, forward strand.
CTTAGCATTGAAGGTTAAGGAATCGGAAGACATGTCTGGGATATCCAGGGCATGTACCGGTATAGTTGATGATTAAATATCTTGGTATGGAGAAACTGTCCTGGGTGTGCACGGAGTCTGCATTCTGTAGTGACAAGGGAGATGTGTTACATAAATACCTTGCAGGAGATGTGTTACGTGAATGTCTAGCAGGAGATATGTTACGTGAATGTCTAGCAAGATATGTGTTACGTAAATTTCTTGTAGGAGACGTGTTACGTGAATGTCTAGCAGGAGATGTGTCACAAGAATGTCTAGCAGGAGAGCGATCTAAGGATTCTGGTCTGTGTTGTCTCCGTGCCAGCAGCACACGATAACGATCACTCGTGTGGAAACGTGTACCATGATGCTTGCAATATCGGTTCGGTTGTGACGGGTATCTGTGATAACACGTGTTAACGAGGTGTCCTGGTCTGTGGTAGTATGTACAAAACATTTGTGTTCTTGAAGGAGAGCGTTATAGTGAGTGATTTCGTGTGCGTGATGTATGTCTTGATCTCGTGTTATGTAAGGAGGACCGTGTGATCTGTGCTATCGTGTGTGTTGGTGCTATAGGTACTGACTGGTTTTGTATCTGAGTGATAACTTGGTCTGTGTCGGAGAATTTGGTGGAGAATTCGCCTAATGTGAGACCTGGCGTGAATATAATGGTACTAACTTTCTGGAGTGTGTCTGGGTGTAACTGGGAGAGTAGATGAAAATATGCCATGAGGGAGACTACATGTTCCAATGAAATTTTGTTGTCTGAGACCCAGTCTTAGTTTTTTAGGCTTTCTCTAATTTCAATCTTAAATGCTGCAGCTATTTTGACCGCCTTTTCTTTAGTGATGTGTGGGCCATGATTGTAAGTTTTTCCCAAAGAGTATAGGGGGAAAGAGCTCCAAGTGGCTCAAAAGCAGCAAAAGCCTTTTTAAATGGTTCTACAAATTAATCAAAGGATGTTGTTTCCTCAAATAAGTCAGACTGAATGACGTCACCAGCTAATGTGTCATGTTTGTCTATTTTGGATGTTAAGATGGATATCTTTGCTTTGTCATCTGTGACATTCCTACATAGTATTTCTGAGTGAACCTCAGTGAGGAGTGTGTACAGGAATGTTCCTGCCGTTGAAGAGTGCTAATGTTGTCTCATCTTTGATGACTGTGATGAGATCTTGTGTTGTCATGGTGTTTTGAGTTGGAGATGAATTTTCTGAAGAGTTGGTAGTAGAAGGGTGGGATATAGTTGGTGGAAATATAGCTTGGCTTCGTGTATAGGGACGGTATGTCGAGCCGGAGAGGGCTTTGGACACGTTCATGTATGGACTAAAAAGTATGCGGAGACCATTTTGCTCCTATGTGGCACTGTGAACGGAAAAATGTCTACTTACTCAAGATGATGTCTGAGTAATAGTCGATGACGGTGCTGCAGTGTGGCGGGAAGATGGAAGGATCACTGCTGAAAACAGGGGGAGTAATTAGTATATTGTTGTTTGTAAGTTAGAAAATATGTAACCATGACGCGTAGATATATAAGACAATAAGAGAAAAGAAGGTGGGG
>NC_134792.1:30221089-30223589 GCF_046742065.1 Oratosquilla oratoria
CCCCAAGGCTATTCAATGACTTAACCTCTAACTACCTCTTTGGTCGTGGAAGCGGTGATGGTGTTAGGATGGATGTGGTGGTAGTTGTTTTTGTGGTGGTGGTGGTGGTGGTAGTGATGGCAGGGAAGTGATAGTAGTAGTAGTAGTAGTAGTAGTAGTAGTAGTAGTAGTAGTAGTAGTAGTAGTAGTAGTAGTAGTAGTAGTAGTAGTAGTAGTAGTAGTAGTAGTAGTAGTAGTAGTAGTAGTAGTAGTAGGTCATTGGCGGGAGAGGGGCCAATGAACTGTGTCTGTGGAAGACAGACCCTGCTGCTTCCACCACACAGTTCCAATAGGATGGAGGTCGTATTCAATAAAAAAAAAAAAAAAAAAAAGTAGTAGTAGTAGTAGTAGTAGTAGTAGTAGTAGTAGTAGTAGTAGTAGTAGTAGTAGTAGTAGTAGTAGTAGTAGTAGTAGTTGTTGTTGTAGTAGTAGTTGTTGTAGTAGTGATGGAACACATAAATGAATAAAATGTATGAATGAATACACAAATACACGAGTGAATAAATAAATATATACAAAAATGAATAATAAAGATAATTGAATAAATGATTTATCAAAATAAATAGATAAATCAAAAAGTAGAATAACAAAATCAATCAATCAACCAATCAGTAAGTAAATGAATGAATGCATAAATGAAAGGAAAATTAAGTAAATCACCCAAAGACAGAGGAGGAGTTTTGAGGAACCATTTTTGCCTCACTCAGTCAGTGCTTGGACGCGAAGCTCAGTCTTAGGTCTCCCTTCGGTTCTATTGTGGTATCATGCAAACACATTTCTATTAATTCATTTATTCATTTTTTTTTCCATATTATTTTAGATTTGTTTATTTGTTTATTTATTTTTATATATTTGTTTATTCATTTATATATATATATATATATATATATATATATATATATATATATATATTTGTTTATCTATTTTATTTATTCATTTATTTTTATTTATTTATCGTTTTTTTTTCTATCTTTTCTCTGCAATAGTTACGTTACGTAAGGTTAGGTTTGGTTAGGAGTTATTGGGCAACGTAATTTTCCTGTTAGATATCCGTGCTTGCGTTATTCAGGAATTTTACACTTTCTTCTTTCTCTTGTAGAGAATCTTCAGCTGCTCCCTGTCCGCCGCCACATTAGGTCTCAATCTCTTCTCTAATAGTCGCTTTCCACGCGGTTTCTCTTCTTCTGGACTCAGTTATTGAGTGCCTCAAGCTTTCAGATCATCTGAAATGCTTTTCCTTCTTTTTCTTGTGTGTGATGACGTAGAGACATCCACGAAACTCTGTCTTTTCTTCCACTGGAAGAGACTCTGAGACTCACTTCGGTTTAATACTTTTCCAGATGTCCTCCTCTTTCAGAAAGGGGGAGGTCTCAAGACTTCTCCCTAACGTCGGAAGATGTCTTCGGATTGGTTTCCTCTTTCTTGTCTTCTGTACAGGGACATCCGCAACAACAACCCCCCCTCCCCCCCATACACACACATACACACACATACTTTTATCATTACACTGGTCAATAACAAATTTATTGTTTATTTCTTTATTTCTTTGTTTATTTATTTATTTATTTGTTTATTTATTTATTCATTTATTTATTTGTTTATTTATTTATTTATTTATGTACTTATTTATTTATTTATTTATCTATTTATTTATTTGTTTGTTTGTTTATTTATTTATTTATTTATTTATTTATTTATTTATTTATTTATTTATTTATTTATTTATTTATTTATTTATTTATTTATTTATTTATTTATTTATTTATTTATTTATTTATTTATTTATTTATTTATTTATTTATTTTCATTCATTCATTTATTTATTTATTTATCTATTCATTCTTAAGTGATTTAGGATAATTTTTATTTGCTACATCTAAAAATCTCATTGGTTTTGCTTAATCAGGTCAACTTTATGAATTAAGCTACATATTTGTTTTTTTACATTTTTGTTTACATGTACGGGTATTTTCACGTGCAAATTTCTTTCATATTTCCTCCAAAAAACGAATTCTGAAGATTTTCCATGTGCCAACTTATGACTAATGGCTTTTTGTTGGAACAACAGTCCGCCTTCACCAATTACCCATGCTTTCTGTGCATGTGGGGTAATAGGGACACTGCTCAGCATTACACAAAGAAGGACTGGCCTGTGCGTGAGGAATTGGTGCTTTGCAGAGTAAGAGGGGGCTTACGCGGCTCGACAGACACGTGTCTAAAGTGATGTATGAACGTGTGAACGGGGTATTTGGTTGTCGAACACGTTGGTTAAACCCCAAATACCCCGTTCACACGTTCACACATCACTTTAAACACGTGTCTGTCGAACCGCGTTCGACGAGCTGTCACACCGTGGAAACCCCCTCTAAGGAACGTCATCAACAGTCCTCTGGTAGACAGAGACGATACTCTTCCCACCGCTGCGTATCAAGCTCGGCTTTATTAAACAGTTCACCAAAGC
>NC_134792.1:30241089-30248589 GCF_046742065.1 Oratosquilla oratoria
GAGATGGCCAGTGGCCATCCCCTCGCATGCAGGATGCCCTCTTAAGCCAAGGCAATTTTAAGAGGGGAGTATTGTACAGCCGCGACAACCACGTGGCATAAAATGTGCATTGTCACCCACATGGCTAGACCTGATGCTCCTTTGACAGTGTGACCCTGCTTGACCCGACCTAACCTAATCCAGTGCAATTATGTAATTACGCCATATACACACACATATATATATATATATATATATATATATATATATATATATATATATCGACTCCTAGCTGCATGTACATTCATTTCATTCGTTCCTTGCAATAAAGGAGACGAACTCAGCAAAACCTCTTTCTTTTCTCACAGTAGCATCGCTACGGGACCTTCAGAGTCGATGGATCCCAGTCAGGGAAGTAATGGACGCGGAGGACCATGATCCTTTCCTCTTCGCGCTGACATGCTTTACAGTTTTTGTTATGTCTAAGGATTCCAGGCGATTCTATTCCAACGAGGAACAATCTTGGGACAAAATGGGGTTTCGATCACCCTTGAGGGTCCTTACGTCACTCTTCTAGAAGCTGTTGATGCGTTACACTAATATCTTAATCCATGGCACTTCTGACGTCTCAATCGCCTAAAAACCCACTTTATTTCTATTCTGCCCCCCCTCTCCTTCTCTCTACTACTTCCTTTGTTGTCAACCTTTTCGATGCCTTGCGTGCACACGCGTGCACGCACGCATATAGAGTGAACGTCAACCTCCAACCAACTCTCAGATTCTCCATTGTCCCGGATTTTCCTCCCAAGAGACATTCCCATTGTCTCCGGACCTGAACAGTGACCAGAGACGCCAGCGTTTCGGCTCAACGCCCAACACTTGCGACAAACAATAGAGGCGTCTCCTGTCATCCTTGCCAACCGACGCGACAAATCTTTCCTCTGATCAGTATATGGCACCGCTGTAAATAAGATATATACAGTATTTATTCTGGCAACTCCCCGAGTCTTCTTCGGAGGTTGCATGTACTTGTAAACAAGAGAAGGCTGGGACACTAAAGTAAAGACACCTTTCCTCGTTTGTCTCACCAGTACCCTAATGAAGATACTTGTGTTGGCGTGGTGTGTAGTGGAATTGTATTGTACTGATTTGTTATCTATTGTGATAATTATATTATGTTATTATGTATAAAATGTATTTATATTATGTATGAGATTTGTTTTAGATATCGCAGATGCGATGCGCGTCTTTGTTTTGGCGCGAACGAGAGCGTGGCGTTAGTGTTTTAGCAGCCTTGTTGGCGCGTGCTCGCATTCTTTGTTGATTGTGTATATCCAAATATATTATTTCCTAAAAGTTGTCATTTCGTACTTATTTAGCCACCCAGAACATACTCAACTGCAAATCTACACCCTGAGGCGTTATCACATTGTGATATTTTTCATCTGACTGCTGGAGCAGATGTGAACCCCCACAGCTTTCGTGAAGGAATCCAATATGCTAGAGTAAAACAATTTTCCTCCGAAATGTCAAATAACATTCTATATATTTTTGTAAAGGAAGAAAATAGTTTGCCATATTCATTTTACGTCGGAAAAAGTTCTGGAGGTGGACGGTAACGCCGATTAATCGGAGGTTGGAGGAAAAATAGCCCAGTGTGATAGCCCCTCTTGTTGACTGAGATACACCATCCACGGTACGATCTGGTCTCGAGGCCGCCGGACAAACCAAAATCAGCCCACACACGATCCGATCTAGTCGGTTCCTATCAGATCTCTTCGACGGTCCCAGGACCAGATTGTACCGTGGATGCAGTCCCTAAAATCGTCAGGTACTTACCAAAAAAAAATCTTCAAAGGTCGTCACAGAATTAAGGAGTTTAGGAATTTACTTCAGCGTCGAGGCTGTGAGTCACAATGCTTCCGATGTCGTCCATTTTCTGAAATTATGAAGAAATAATAATGATAATAATAAAATGAAAATGAGAATGCATATAGCTTTCATTCTCTTATGCATATATTCTGTTTAAAAAGATAAGGTTATCATAGGAAGTTTGCATTAAGAGAGAGAGAGAGAGAGAGAGAGAAAGAGAAAGAGAGGCTGAGAGAGAGAGAGAGAGAGAGAGAGAGAGAGAGAGAGAGAGAGAGAGAGAGAGAGAGAGAGAGAGAGAGAGAGAGAGAGAGAGAGAGAGAGAGAGAGAGAGAGAGAGAGAGAGAGAGAGAGAGAGAGAGAGAGAGAGAGAGAGAGAGAGAGAGAGAGAGAGAGAGTGGGGGGAGATAGAGGGAGGGGAGAAGAGGGGGAAGAAAGAGATAGAGAGAGGGGGAGGAGATAGAGGGAGGGGAGAAGTAAGGGGAAGAAAGAGAGAGAGAGAGAGAGAGAGAGAGAGAGAGAGAGAGAGAGAGAGAGAGAGAGAGAGAGAGAGAGAGAGAGAGAGAGAGCTATGAGGGCACAGTATCACTCCCCTCCAACCGACATCCTTGATATATTTTCCTTAGGCTAAGGCTAAAAAAAATTCTTCATTTCAGTGCTGTTGACCAGTAGTATACTTGATCTGACTGTCGTGCCGCCAGCCGATTTTATTCATGAGACGGAAGGTCCCTGGACATTCTTATTCCTCTTCTTATCAGTTTTCTTTTTTTCTTTTTTCTTCTTTTTCTTATCTTGAATTTTCATCCGAGATGTATTTTTTCATCATTACACATATGTAATCTATGCAATTAACTTCCTTTGTCAATTGCAATCAAGAAAGAAATCATTATTTCAAGGGATCCTGAATCTTGCATTTGATTTAACGCAAAATTATGTTGTTGGAAATAAAAATCCGCTTTATTGTCAGAGATAGATAGATAGATAGATAGAGAGAGAGAGAGAGAGAGAGAGAGAGAGAGAGAGAGAGAGAGAGAGAGAGAGAGTGAGAGAGAGAGAGAGAGAGAGAGAGAGAGAGACTGAGAGAGAGAGAGAGAGAGAGAGAGAGAGAGAGAGAGAGAGAGAGAGAGAGTAAAGAGTAACAACGAAATCCTTGTAACACAAAACTTCCATTTGATCCATCCAGACCGACTCGTCAAGCCAAGGTCTGTTGTCAGCGGGCGTGTAAATGGGCCGCAGTTTACATCAAATACCACCCGAGTCTCAATTAACCACAAGGGCGGTTTTCAAGGCTTAATAATTGAGAAATCCCAAAAGGAATTAAGTCCGTAAATGACAATTAGGAATGGAAATTCCTAGTAAGTTTCAAAGAAATCACAAAGAGTTTTGTAATGGTATTGTAGATATATAAAAAATAAACTTGTTAGGGATATCAACAGATCTATGTCTATGTCGTATTCACAAACGAAATCTCAAAAAAATCTGTAATTACATCGAGATTTGAAAAAAATAACGATCAGGAATATTTATCTATTTATGTCTGCCAAGGGTCAATTTTGAACGTTCAAATGTCTGGTTTCTTAATCAACAATTTAATTTTTAAAGTTTTGCGTTAATCGGAAATATATTCACTTCTGTTGATCAATGTAACTAAAGAGAACACTGAAAGATGCATAGATAAAATAACAAAACTTAAAAAAAAAAAAAACAGAACTGTACGGTATGCATTCAAGATTTTTGAAGGAAATAATTAAATAGATAAATGGATGAATAGATGAATAGATGAACAGATAAACAGATAAATGCATGAATAGAGAGACAGATAGATGAATAGATCAATAGATAAATAGATAAAAAGATAAATATGTAAATAGATAAATGAATAAATAGATAGATGAATAGATGAATAGAAAAATAGGTAAATAGATAAATGAATAAATAGATAGATAGATGAATATATGAATAGATCAATGTTTAAGTGATTCTTTGTATAGGTGAATTTATGAATGAATGAATTAAGGAATGGATGAATATATGAATAAACAAATGATTGAATTGATATAAATAGAAATAAATAAATTTATTACTATTATGACTATCATATGATCATAGTCATGATCGTATACTGTACATTAGGACAATCTCGAACTACGTCTGTTATATAGTTCACTCGCATGATGCTGTGTTCATGCTGACCATTTTCCTCTGTTATGCTGCGTTTTGTTTCATTTTAATTTATTCATGCTGTGTTCTGCTCTAATATGTTATGTTTATCTATGTTTAAATGCTATATGACATTACATTGTCTTATCTAGCATATGCTGTGTTATCCCCTGCCATGCTGTGCTATGATTCATTATACTTAAGCCAAGCTAAGCTATGCCTTAACATATTATCTCTATGCTGACATGCTATGTTACGCCACTTTATGTTTTATCCAGCATCTGTTGTGTTGTGTTATGTTCTGGCATGCTATGTATATATGCACTGACGTATATCATGCTATCATCACGTTACGCCATTTTATGCTACGACATGCTGTGTGGCGCCATGCTGTGGCCAACCATATCGTGTTTATTGTATTATACCCAAGATATTTAGTGTTACGTTTCATAATGCTGCAATATGCTGTATATGATCCCCCAACGCAATGCATATTATGCTGTAATATACTCTCATGGTCTGACCAACTGTGTTATGCTTTGTTGTAGCACATCGTGTTTGCTGTGATACGTTCAGAGAAGTTATGTACGTAGACATATGCATTACCATGCTGTGATACACAGTGCTACACCCCCCAAACACGCTATGCTCTGTCGTGCTGTGTTTTTGCTGGGTGGTAAGTGTTGACAAATTGTGTTAAATTGTGATACGTTCTGTCAGAGTGCTTCCAGCCCTCTTGCGTCTGTTGCTAGCACTCATCTCGCCTCCTTTTATTATTCTACTTTTTTTTTTACATTTTTCCATTTTACATTTCTCTTTTTTTTCATCTTGTATTCTTTGCGAGTTTTCATTTTGCCTCGCTGTTCTGGTGGTATTTTTACAACGGCCGTGGTCTCTCTCTCTCTCTCTGTCCTCTTTTTTTTTTTTTTTTTTTTTTTTTTTTTTTTTTTTTTTTTTTTTTTTTTTTTTTTTTTTTTTTTTTTTTTTTTTTTTTTTTTTTTTAGCGACGGGTGCTTGCTTGCTTGCTCGCCTAACTGATTCCATGCTTTCTTGTTTACTTGTCCGTTCCCATGTTGGCTTGTTTGCTTTCTTGATTTCTTTGTTTTCTTGATGTTTTGTTTTGTCTGTTCGCCTTTTGTTAACTAGATATCTTGCTTGCTTCTTCGTTTGTCAATTTACATACTAGCTCGTTTCTATTATTACTTGTTTGCTTGTTTGTTAGTATACTTTCTTCTTTGATTACTCATTGTTTTTTTGTTTTTTTGTTTTTTTTTACATACTAGCTTGTTTCCTTGATTACTTTTTTGTCCTCCCTTGTTTGTTCGTATGTTGCTTGTTTGCTTGCTTGTTTGCTTGATTACTTGCTTGTCTGTGTGTATGCTTCAGTGCTTCCTTGTCTGTTCGTTTGTCGTTTGTTTGTTTGTTTGCTCGTTTGCTTTCTCATGTATTTATCCCGTTGCTCCCATTTGAGTGTCCGGTCCCAAGTGACTGGGTGTCTTGTCGTGTCCTATCACGCGCTGTGTCGTGTCAAATACAAACTGACCTCGATCCTGTCAGTGACACGATGGAGAGCAATCTGAACCTCGATGTCCGAGTATCACCCAAGCCCCACTTGACCCTTTGCCGTGCCGAGTAGCTGCGGCCGAAGCCGTCACCTTTGCCCTATTGTGCGCTTAGGGACTGTCTGGGGGCAAGGAACTACAGTCATTGCTGGGAATCGGAGAGGAGTGCGGGATTCAAACCCAAGACTAAGCGAGTGTGAGATCAGCACGCTTCCGTTGATGCCACCAGCACACAGATACAGTAATGGCACCAGAATGCACGATAGATATACATTGACAATTCCCAAATAACTCCATCAATATTAGCTTTAAATGTGTATTGATAACGCTGACGTCATTTTGTCAATATTGACATTGTCTAGTTAATGTCAAAATGCCTGGTAAATAAGTCTAGGGAATTCTAGGTTTATCCTCAAAAAGTAACTCAGGTACACTGGCGACGTAATCGGAAGCGTGCTGGTCTCGCGTCCGCTTAATTGTGGGTTAGAGTCCCGCACTCCTCTCCGATTCTCCAACAGTCGCCAAGGGCCATAATAAGGCTTCGGCCACAGCTACTAAGCGCCTCCTGTTGTCGGCTCTTCACAGTTACGACTCAACAAGCTCCGCAGATATTTTAAGTTTGTTCCTGCTATTGTCATTGATCAGGGTGGTGATGTTGTTGTTGGTGGTAATGATTATAAAATAATAATAAAAATATTCTTACGGGTGCTCTTCTCCCTGATACAATTCTTGTTAAACTGGATAGCAGCTGACGTTATGTGTAACTAATTGCTCAAAATTGTACAAAACTTTTTCTTACTCACTTATAGATCAACAAAAGTTTCCATTGTTCATCAATTGTATCAGTATCTTCTTCAGCTGGGATGGAATACTAAATATGTTAATAATCGGGGATTATATGCTCAAAAGTGTAAGTGCCTTATCCCATTGACGCTTTTTCGAGGGAAGTATTAAATGGTTTTGCTGGGTATCTAATAGTCGTCTGAATTCTCTTTATTAAAACAGCTTCTGCTGTTTGTAGCCGACAGTGATCATTTGTCCGGTAAATCTCATCGTTGTAACAGTTGTAGTTGTCTTTTTTTTTTCCAGAGAAGTTCTGGTGAATTCAAAGTATTTTCAAGGGATGTACAATTCCCTAACTAACATGCGTGTTTATACACTACATTGTTTTCACTATGTTCTCCGGTGTTAACCATGCTGTTTTTCATTATCAGAAATGCTTTTCTTTTTATTCGGCTTGTAAAAGCAACCACTAAGTTTATTTTGATACTGGGTGCTGAAATTATCCCCATACTTTCTATTCTGCGAATAGAATTTTTTCATCTTTGATGTGTTCATTATAAAACACAATTTAATAGATGTTCATAATTTCATGGTGGCCACTTTGTTTTGGGATACCCAATGAGCACATCATATGGGTGTTAATTGGGCGTGGGCTGGGTGGAGGGCGGGGATGGGTGTATACCTTGGCTGGCTACTTTCTTTATAAGGTATATAGCTGTATGATTGGTATATAGATAGATATAGGTATATATAGGTATATAGCTGTATAATTGGAATATAGATAGATATAGGTATATATAGGTATACAGATGTATGATTGGTATATAGATAGCTATAGGTATATATAGGTATACAGATATGTAATTGGTATTTAGATAGATATAGGTATAAATAGGTATATAGATATATAATTGGTATATAGACAGATCATTTCTGAAAAAAAGAATAATAAGCTGATGTATTTGAGCTTCAGAAATTATGTTCTTCATCTTACCAAGCACCATTACTGAAGATGTTTGTTTATGCATAATAGGATTACAATGGAAGAGCATGCCGACAGGAGACCTTTTGGTCCATAATTAAGTCGGATGCGAAAAAATAAAATGAAATGAAATAAAATAAAATAAAATAAAATAAAATAAAATAA
>NC_134792.1:30253589-30261089 GCF_046742065.1 Oratosquilla oratoria
AACCACGACTAAGCGAATGCGAGACCAGCACGCTTGCGATGACGCCACCAGCGCATATCGTTTCGTCACTCAGACACAAAATACAAGAAGGTCTTTAAAGCTTTCCTTCTGGTTAACGTCAGGTTGATAGGTTCCTCTGGTTGTTGGACGTGTCTAAGAAGAGCAGTTTTGATCGCTTTGTTCTGGTTGGAACCACGTGATTTCGTTCAGTTTAAGTAGGATATCCGGACGTTATTGAGAACTGGCACCCCCCCTTCACCCCCCCCATCAACCCCCCTTCACCCCCCCATCAACCCCCCATCAACTCACCACCCACTACTCCCCAACACAGCATCACTCCCTGGGGGACCTTCCCGTATTCTGGGAAAGGGAGAAATGCACAAGACCATGGGAGTGATACTTCACTCCCAAATAAAAAGAATGAATGAATAAATAAATGAAAATAAGAAATAGATAGATAAAAAAAAAAAAAAAGATCATGGGGGCGGGGAATGAAAATGAAAAAGTGGCAAAATGTTTCGAAAGTATATATATATATATATATATATATATATATATATATATATATATATATATATATATATACATATATATACATATATATACATATATATATATATATATATATATGTATATATATGTAGATGCATCAACTTACGGACTATCCTTAGGACAAAAAATAATGAAACCAAATTCAATCGACGAAGACATCGACGAAGTCATTGACTAAGTCATTGACGAAGTCATTGGCAAAATCACTGACGAAGTCATCGACGATGACATCGACGAAAATATCGACAAAGTCAAAAACGAAGTCATCAAAGAAGACATAGATGAAGACATCGACGAGGACATCGACGAAAACATTGACGAAGTCATCAACGAAGACATAGATGAAGACATCGACGAATATATCGACGAGGACATCGACGAAAAACATTGACGAAGACATCGACGAAGACAAAGATCTTGAGAGAAAGAAAATCAAATCTCCTCACTCGACCTCCCAAGCACTTGACCCGACTTGTTCGTCCACCAGGCGGTTTCATTCAGGTGTTTTCGATCTCTTGGCAAAGGTCCTAATGTGTCTAATCCGAGCCCAAGTACGCTTGAACACTCTGGACAACGACACTTACTTAAACAAACACAGGGGACCTCTATCATGTGGGACAACCGCGATTCGAAACACTGATATTGACTAAAAGCCTACAGATAACTGAGATGAGCAGGAGGGGGTAGGAGGAGGAGGAGGAGGAGGAGGAGGAGGAGGAGGAGGAGGAAGGGAGATGGGTGGGGGAGGGGGAGGGGGAGAAAGAAGGGACTGGAGGACTGGGATGTGAGGAGGAGAAAGAAGAGGAGGAAGAGGAGGGGGGGGGGAGGGAGTGAGGAGAGGAGGAGAAGGGGGTGGAGGAGAGGGATGGGTGGGAGGGTGGGAGAGGGAGAGGGTGGGGGAGGGGAGGTGGAGAAAGAAGGAAATAGAGGAGCGGAAGATGAGGAGGAGGAGGAAGAGGAGGAAGAAAATGAAAAGGAGGAGGAGGGAGGGGAGAGAGAAGGTGGTGGAGGTAGAGGGTGGGGGAGGTGGAGAGTGGGGGAGGTGGAGGGTGGGGGAGGTGGAGAAAGAAGGGAATGGAGGAGTGGGAGGTGAGGAGAAGAAGGGAGAGGAGAAAGAAGAAGAGGAGGAGGAGAGAAGGAGGAAGAGGAGAGGAGGAGTTGGAACATGGGATGTGGAGGGGGAGGAGAACAGAAAGGAGTGGAGTAATGGAGGAGAACAAGAGGAGGAGGAGGAGGGGTGGAGGTGAGAGAAAGGAGAGTGACTCTGGTCGGTAATGGAGGTGTCAATAAAGTCCCTTAAATATTGACCACATAATACGTATGCAGTCACTACCTCCATACGTTCCTCCCTCTCCCTCTCCTCTTCTCCCTCCCTCCACCTCCTCCTCCTCCTCCTCCTCCTCCTCCTTCTTCTCCTCCTCCTCTTCCACCTCCACCTCTCACTCCTCCTCTTTCTCCACTTCTTGCTCCTTCTCCACCTCTCCATTCTCCACCTCTCCCAACCCCTCCTCCACCTCTTCTTCCTACTCCTCCTCCACCTACTCTTCCACTCCCTACTCCTCCTCCTCCTCCTCCTCTCACCACCACTTGCCTTGGTCTCTGCCCTCCCCCTATTCCCCCTCTCCCCCGTATCCCTCCCTCCTCCCTCACCCCCGTCCATCTATCCTCCTCCTCCTCCTCCTCCTCCTCCTCCTCCTCCTCCTCTTCCTCTTCCTCCTCCTCCTCTCACCATCACCCCCGCCCCTTCGAAGTATGACGTAGCGACCCCCACCAACGTTCGGGACAGGAGGCGACTCCGGAAGGCTATGCAACGGACCACTCCAGCTTACGATGCCTTGAATGTTGTATGATCCATAAACAAACACAGAGGCTGTCGTAAAACTACGCTTCCCGGCGCCTTATGTGCATCGTAACCTTACTAGAGCTTCCGACACTGCCAACACTGCCAACAGCATCCTTGACAACACTCCCAACACCATCGTCACAGTCGCTATCACCCACCCGAATTCGTCTCAGGGATTGTTAATCTCATGGTGTCTCTGACAACATTGCCCTTGACAACACTTCCAATACCACTGCCACCATCGTTGTTATCCACCCAAATTGCTTCTATGGTTAGTTAATTTTTGTTCCCTCTGACAACACTGCCAACATCGCCCTAGAAAACACTGCCACTACCACTGCCAACATCGTTACCGTCAGTGTCATCCACGAGAATTGCTCCTGTAGCTTGTTTGGATTTTGGTGGTATGACAACACTACCAACAAAGCTTCTGACACCACCTCTGACACAATGTCTGACAGCGCTGACATCACTCTGTCTTGGCAAACTGCTGACGTTTCGGATACCAACGCTACCAACACCATCGCTGACAACATTATCAACGTTGCCACCACAGCTACTGTCCTGACAGCGCTACTACCACCACTGCCACCATCACTGTCACCATCATCGTCATCACCCAGAAACACCGTGTTTATTACGTCACAAGCCTGCCAACACCATTCCTACCACTACCAAAATCAGTGCGACTTCTACCACCCCTACGATAATCGCTTTCAACCTTTCCACCACTGCCAACACCGGTATGAACAACAATAACAACGCTACGTCCTTGCCTCCACCATTCTCACCACTGCCAACACAGGTGCTGACAACAGTAACAACGCGAACTGTGTTTACAACGATGAAAGCGATAAAAGAGCAGTTGGCACTTCGGTAAACAAATAAAACAGACGAAATTCGCTGGTGGCAGAGTGGTGGCACTAACAATATTCATGTTGTCAACACCATTATCTCTCTGCCACCATTTGGTGCCTTTGGTGACACTTGCAGCTGCCACCAAATCATTTTAATCTTTTAATTCAATCGCAGAGATCAACACTTGCGTTGTGTTTTATCATTTTAGTAATGACTGAGACACGAGATAGAGAAGTTTGCAGGAGTGACATGGCAGAGATTGTTGGCGCAGTCGTGTGAGTCATGGAATCCTATGAAAGAGGCCTTTGTTCAGTAGTGGACTCAGGACGGCTGATTGATTGATTGATTGATCTATAGTTCCGATATGGTGTATGGACTATATTTTATGCAGCTTAGGGGACTTTATAGTGACACCCCTACGGACTAGAGTCACGCAGTATTCTTTTATGAATGGAGACTAGTCCCCTCTCGGTTAGAAAAAAAAAAAATCTCTTTTAACTTGAGCTCTCCCTCTTACCTTCCATCAATCTTTATTTTTCTACCTCATCAACTCCATTCCTTCGGTGCAATTATGTTCCCATGGATGGAAGAGTTGGATATTCCCCGACTTTAGTATCGATTTTATTCAGCTGAAGGTAACCTCTTTATGAAGCAATGACGCCAGGAGACGCTTAGTAGCTGCGGCCAAAGCCGTCACAATTGCCCTATTATGCGCATTGGGGACTGTTGAGGCAGGTAATAACAATCACTGTTGGGAATCGGTTCCAGTTCGCATGACCAAGAGTAATGATGAAATTGGTAACGAGATAATGGACCAAATGAAAGACAAAATGGATCCAACATTTGAAGCAAAATGTTCCCCCACGCGAACCGCATTAAAAAAGAAAAAAAAAAAAAAAAAAAAAAAAAAAATCGTCTGCAATATTGATTTGTTCCTGGTGGCGTAATCGGAAACGTGTTGGCCTCGCATTCGCTTAGTTGTGGGTTCGAATCCCGCACTCCTCTCCGATTGCCAGCAATGAGTGTTACCTGCTCCCCAACAGTCCCCAAAGCGCATATTAGGGCAAAGGTGACGGCTTCGGCCGCAGCTATTCAACGCCTCCCGGCGTAGGCACTCAGGGTCATGTTACTTTGAGGTTGAGTTTCTAACTGTGAGCTACCGTAAGATACTTAACGCTTGGCTTGGATTTTTGTATCATATCATTTAAATTCGACAACTAGAAGTAACACTCGAAAGTAATGTTTTTGGATCCTTTTTCCACGTATCGACTTTTCGCCGTACGCCGTCCAAGATACGACGTCGTATTCTCGCATAACAATGGGTGTCTATAGACACTTTCACACTTCATGACAACGACCTCACGTGAAACTATCTATAGTCACCAATGGTCATTTAAGAGCAGGACGTCATGTCTTGGACGGCGCACAGCGAAAGGTCGATACGTGTGAAAGAAGCCTTAGGGTTCTCTTCAAACCACAGGAGCGATGAGAAGTATGAGAAATAGGATAAATGTGACACGACATATATGGGGACCCAAAGTTTTATCCTAACAGCCCAATTTTGTAAACAAACCAATGCCTAGATCGTCTTTGACGCCAGAACTGCTATGTTCACCATTATCACCGTTATCACCAATTTGATCACCTCTATGACCAACGCTACCATAACTACATCTACTTTTACCACCAACACTGCCTCGTTCTTTACCACCACCACCGTCTCCACCACCACTACCACCAACAACACCATCATGATCTTTCCCACTACCAACATCACCACTACTACCAACATCATCACCTCCGTCGCAATATCTACAACTACCAACACCACACTACCACTATTGGTATCTCTCTCTCATTACCATTTTCTTCACCACCACCACCATTGTATTACCTACCACTACCACCACCATTGTTTTCTCTTCCATTACCACCATCTCCACCACTACCAACACGACCACCACCAACGCATTCTCTACCACCACCAGTTTTAGCCCCATCACCATTGCTATCTCTCTCATCACCACCGTCTCCACCACCACCACCACCATCGCATTCTCTACCACCACCACCACTGCCACTTTTACCCCCAATATCACACCACTCTCACCATCATCATCACCGTCCAGGAGGACACCACCGGGCACCATCTTCGCCTCCTCCGTCCGGCCCGATGCTCTACTTGTTGATCCGCCCGTCTCCATCTCCCCGGATAGTAGTATTCTTTACGGGGGGGCTCTACGGACTCTCCCCTGTGTTCTGGGCATAAGCTAATGTCCCTGCCCGGATGGAGAAGAAGAGGAGGAGGAAGAGGAAAAGGAAAAAATAAGAGGAAGAGGGAGGAAAAGTGAAAGAAGAAGAGGAAGAGGAAAAGGATGATTAAGTAAAAGAGGAGTAAAAGTAAGAGGAATTAGGAAGAAGGAAGAGAAAAGAGAAAGGGAGGAAGTAAGAGATAGAGGAATGTATATATACATATATATATATACATATATATATATATATATATATATATATATATATATATGCATATGTGTGTATATATATATATATATATATATATATATGCCTACATACATACATATATATATACATACATACATATATACATACATACATATATACGTACGTACATACATACATACATGCTTACATACATAAATACATATATACATACATACATACATACATGCGTACATACATACATACATAAATACATACATACATACATACATGCATACATACATACATACATACATACATACATACATACATACATACATAAATACATACATACATACATGCAAATATATATATATATATATTTGTGTGTGTGTGTGTGTGTGTGTGTGTGTGTGTGTGTGTGTGTGTGTGTGTGTGTGTGTGTGTGTGTGTGTGTGTGTGTGTGTGTGTGTGCTGTGTGTGTGTGTGTGTGTGTGTGTGTGTGTGTGTGTGTGTGTGTGTGTGTGTGTGTGTGTTCACTTGGTCTTTGGATCACGTGTTGGACTCGTGATCGACAGCTATTTCCCTCCTGGAAGAGAGCTCAGAGCTCGTAGGTCCGATCTAAGGGTAATGCTATGACCTTGCACACACACACACACCCAACTCCCCGCCCACGAGAGTTGGAGTAACACCCCTCAGCGCTGCGATACTGAAATTATTTCAGCCCCGGGCGAGGGTCGAACCCGGACCTCCGTAGTGGCAGGCCAGAGCTCTAACCACAGCGCCATGTGTGTGTGTGTGTGTGTGTGTGTGTGTGTGTGTGTGTGTGTGTGTGTGTGTGTGTGTGTGTGTGTGTGTGTGTGTGTGTGTGTGTGTGTGTGTGTGTGTGTGTGTGTGTGTGTGTGTGTGTGTGTGTGTGTGTGTGTGTGTGTGCGGGGTGTTTATGTAATTGCTGTTTTAAGAATTTTGTAACCTAAGTGTGATATGCAGAGATTCGAGATTGCTTAAGTATACAATATAGCTATGTAAACTTGTAACAACGAATATGATTGGTGAAAGAGTGGAGGAGAACATTTAATTGGTTTGTGATTGTAAGATCGCGTCCTTTGGGAGGATCTTTAATATAAAGTTGAAGGTCATTGGACTAAAGAAATCACTACATCACTGCAAAGCTCACTTTGGACCTTGCACACGTTTTCTCGTTGGATTCCTTGAGAGTACCTCAGAGAAAAACGCTGTATAGGAAAACTACTACAATTTTCATCCACCTAGACAGAAGATTATAACTGAAGGAAAATATTATAAGTAAATAGAACTTGACAAAGTGAGGAAACAGTAGGGAACAAAGACAGTAATAACAAAATTGGAAAATTAGGGGAGAAAGTGAAGAAAGTGACGGGAGGGACAAAGGAGGGTGACAAAGGTGAAAGTTGGGCGAAAGTTGGTGGCAGCCAGGGACGAAACCCAACGCTACTGAAGAAGACTACACCTAAAGAATTTAGTGCAAGATACGTGCTTGCGTGAAGAGACTGGTGCAACATAGAATTCATCGAACGAACTACAAACAACAATACAGGACCACGCAGTGCACGCAAATACCCATGCTGGTATGAGGACGAGCTAGTGAACAAGAGGGATGACTAGAAGGACGAGCTAGTGAATAAGGACAAGGTTGATGTGTTACTGAGGTGAGCGCCCGTACGTGTTAGGGACGACTACAAGGGAAACAGTAGATTCAAATCGACATTATCAATTGAAGGTATGGCCACGGAAGTTCTCCATCAAGAGGTTATTACCTCGCGGACAAA
>NC_134792.1:30266089-30276089 GCF_046742065.1 Oratosquilla oratoria
TGGGTGTCACTCTGTGTCATCTGGGGGATTTAGGGGGCCGGGGCGGAAGAGTTGGAAGAGGTCGGGGCGGGTCTGGGGGGGGGAGGAGGAGGAGGAGGAGGAGGAGGAGGAGGAGGAGGAAAAAGTAAACTGGAGGGAACAGGTCTGGAGGGGACTAGAAGGGAGAAACTAAATTGCAGAAGAAATGAAGGACGAAGAGGAAAAGGAGGAAGCGGAGAAAGAAGAAGAGGAGTAAGAGGAGGAAGAGGAGGAAGAGGAAGAGGAGGAGATGTGGAAGAGATGTAAGAGGAGGAAGAGGGAAAGAAAAGTAGGGGAGGAGGAAGAAGAGGGGGAAGAAGAGGAGGAAAAAGAGGAGGAGGAATAGAAAGAGTAGGAGGAGGAGGAGGAGGAGGGGGAAGACGGGGAAGAGGAGAAGGAGGAAGAGGGAGATGAAGAGAGGGAATAGGAGGAAAGAGGAGGAGGAGGAAGAGGAGATGGAAGAGAGAGAAGAGGGAGAATAAGAGGAGGAGGAGGAAGGAGGGGAACAAAGGGGAAGGAGAAGAAAGTATGGGAAGAAGAGAGGGAGTAGGAGGAGATGGGGAGGAGATGGAGGAGATGTAAGAGGAGGAAGAGGGGAAGAGAAGGAGAGGAAGAGGAGGAGGAAGAGGGGGAAGAGGAGAAGGAAGAGAAAGAGAAGAAGGAGGAAGAGAAGGAGGAGGAAGAGGAGGAGGAGGAGGTGGAGATGGGGAGGAGATGTAAGAGGAGGAGGAGGGGAAGAGAAGGAGGGGAAGAGGAGGAAGAAGGGGAAGAGGAGGAGGAAGAGGAGGAGGAGGGGAGAAAAGGAGGAGGAGGAATAGGGGGAAGAGGAGAAGGAGGAGGAAGGAGGGGAAGAGAGGGAATAGGAGGAAAGAGGAGTAGGAGGAGGAGGAGGTGGAAGAGAGGGAAGAGAGGGAGAAGAGAGGGAAGTGGAGGAGGATGGAGGAGGGGAACAAAGGGTAAGGAGAAGAAAGGAGAGGATGAAGAGGAGGAGGAGGAGGAGGAGGAGGAGGAGGAGAAGGAGAAGGAGAAGAAGGAGGGGAAGAGGGGAAAGAGGATTAAAAGGGGCAAGGAGGGGGAAGAAGGGGAGAGGGGGAAGAGGAGGAGGAGGGGGAAGAAGGGGAGAGGGGGAAGAGGAGGAGGAGGAGGAAGGAGGAGGGGGAGGAAGGAGGAAGGGCGAAGGAGGAGGTGGAAGGGAGGAAAGAGGGTGAAGGAGGATGAAGGAGGAGGAGGAAAGAGGGAAAGAAGGGGGGACGAGGAGGAGAAAGAGGACGAAGAGAACGAGAAGGAGGAGGAGGAGGAGGAGGAGGAGGAGGAGGAGGAGGAGGAACAGAACGAGGGGAACGAGGAGGAGGAAGAGAACGAGGGAAAAGAGGAGGAGGAGGAGGAAGTAGAAAAGGAGGAGAAAGAGGAGGAAGAGGAGGAGGACGAGGAGAAAAAGAATGAGGTGGAGTGGAGAAAGAGAAGGAAATTGATAATGAAAGAGAAGCAGACAGACAGACAGACACACACACACAAAGAGAGAGAGAGAGAGAGAGAGAGAGAGAGAGAGAGAGAGAGAGAGAGAGAGAGAGAGAGAGAGAGAGAGAGAGAGAGAGAGAGAGACAGACAGGCAGAGAGAGAAAGAGAGAGAGAGAGAGAGAGAGAGAGAGAGAGAGAAATTTTCGATGTAGCATCCACCCTATATATACCACCAGAAGCGATAGCAAAACCCGAACAATACAGTGAGTGAGAGAGAGAGCACTCAAACAGTTAAAGAAGTGGAAGGCACCAGAAGTAAGACTTTTGGTACTTTCGAAGTCTTCGAACTCTCGTCCTGGGAGGTCGTCGACCTGTCAGTAGCGACGTACCACAAGTCTCCAGCTTAAGTCTAGTCAGTCAAGATAAAATTCATCGTCCTTCGTCCCCTCCAGACTCGATACTTCCTCACTGCCCTAAACCTTTAGAACATAAGAATGAAGGAGACTGCAAGAGACCATATGGCTTACACTAGGTAGTTAGCTAACCTCCTCTTAAAACAATCGATAGTTTCATCGCTTATTACATGGTTATCATTCGTTAACCACTCTCTTGGTAAACTAGTTCTTGCTTATTCCCTTCTTGAATCTAAATTTGTACAATGTAAATCCATAACTGTGAGTCCTGCCCTGTTGTCTTAATATGATGACCTTGTCTGCATCACACTTGCTGCTCTGTTCTCACCTCGTCCTTGGCCTGATCCTGATCTTCTTCTTCCGTTAGGTAGGTTCATAGTGTTCTTTCCAATAACCGTTCTTTAAACATTCTCATCACATGATCATCTCAGTTGTTGTCTCTGTATATTTGTATATACAAGATTTACTCTATATTTTCTTAATATGATTACGTTTCTTACTTCATCTCTTCTCATGATTGAGTATATTATTCTGAGCACTTTCACGTCGTTTGTTGTCACTTAAATCTGTTTTGGTTAATTTCCAAGTTTCTGCTCCATAGGACAAAATGGGTCTTGAAAATTACTTGTAAACGAGTAGTTGAACTTTGTTAGTTTCGTTGACACTAACACTTATTAATTTTCGTTCTTCTATAGGCCCCATGCCTTGTCCTTCTCTTTAATTGTGTTCCACCATATCTTCTGCAAAAAGTTAATAATGTTTCTGGATGGGGTAAGCAAAATAGTCTTAAATATTCTTGATTTTCTTCTTCACTAATTCTCTACATCCCATCTGGGATCCTCTTACACCCACCAAGCCAAGTCTGCGCCGACGTCACAATTTAATTCATCCAATAACATTGAACGTTACAAATGAGTGCCACCCTTTTAGGGCGTGACTTTACCTCCATGCACCAATAATTTTTCTCCTCCTCCACCCTTTTCTCCAATCAGAAAGACTGTTATACTGTCTCAGGCAATACTGTTTACGCAAGCAATTTGTCGCAAGCAGAACAAACTCTGTGTTGTGTTTACATTTCGTCACATCAGCACCTACCCTAACCAATGTTTACAAATATAAGACGGTAAGCGAAATATGCAACTCTGCAACTTGCAGTCGGCCATTGTATCATAACAACCGAATATAAAATGATTATAAAATTTACATTCCTCTCCACCTACCCCTCTATCTACCCAAATGTCTACCTCTATCTACCGGCCTCTTACAACTTACTTTAAATGTCTTTCTCTATTAACAGTGAATGTAATAACATAAATATCATATCTTTAGTTCTATTTTTCATCTCTTTCCATTTCATCTTCCTCATTGACACTAAAAATATCTTAAGTCGTAGATTAATTTAATATTTCATTACTAATCCATAATACACTCATAAACTCCCTCGCTCTCTCTCTCTCTCTCTCTCTCTATATATATATATATATATATATATATATATATATATATATATATATATATATATATATATATATATCTTTCTCTCTCCCTCCTTGTCCCTCCCTCCCCCTCTCTCTCCATTGCTACTACCATCACATGTTCACACTTCACATGTTCATTGCCATGTTCATTACCAACACTGTTTATTTCAACCTCCCATTGATTTATTGCTATTTTACAGCGTTCCTAGATTCTGTCTAGCATATCTGTGGTATATGTCGGTGTCAATATTTCGTCCTTTTACATGTAACCGTCTACAACATGCTGTCCATTTACATCATAATCCTGAGTGGTGAGAACATATCACCTTGAGGTACTCCATTTATGACATAGAATTATACATATTTCTCAAACGCAAGCGCCTGCCCACACACGCACACGCGCAAGCACACACACACACACACACACACACACACACACACACACATACACACACTCACACACACATACACACGCACACACACACAGACTGAACAATTGGAGAAATATCAACAAACGACACTGATACAAATCATATATTCTGTTAATTTTTTCAAGAAATATTTAATGCTAAGGCTAAACAAAACAAAGAAAGTTGATTATGAAACTACTGAAGAGGTTATACTAAATAAGAAAAAGAACATCAGAAACAAATAAGAAGGGTGAAAATGAAACTATCGAAGAAAGGTGACTTAAAAGAATGGAAAGGCATCACCCTAATAGGCACTGAGAGTCTTAAGTGGACTGTCAGATTCTACCGAATAAATTCCAAAATTCTTTGGATAAGAAGTTGAGAGATAAGCAGACAGAATTTATGAAAATCGAGTAGCTACAATCACGACATACTTGCAGGACGTCACATGGTGCAGCAGTGTGTGCAGAATTCAGAAAACCTTTGATAATACTATTTGTTTACATGACACTGATCAGCACTGCGTAGGGTTCATGCAGACGTGGATTTCAAGGAAAATGTATATCATATATATATATATAATATATATATATATATATATATACAATATATATATATATATATATGTATATGTGTATGTGTGTGTGTGTGTGTGTGTGTGTGTGTGTGTGTGTGTGTGTGTGTGTGTGTGTGTGTGTGTGTGTGTGTGTGTGTGTGTGTGTGTGTGTGTGTGTGTGTGTGTGTGTGTGTGTGTGTGTGTGTGTGTGTGTGTGTGTATTCAATTGGTCTTTGGGTCACGTGTTGGACTCGTGATCGACAGCTATTTCCCTCCTGGAAGAGAGCTCAGAGCTCGTAGGTCCGATCTATGGGTAATGCTATGACCTTGCACACACACACCCCCCCAACTCCCCGCCCACGAGAGTCAGAGTAACGACCCGAGGCACAGCGATACCGAAATAATTTCGGCCCTGGGCAGGATTCGAACTGGGTACTGGGAGCACTTCTACTTCCCAGTTCAGCGCTCTACCAACTGCGCCACCTGTGCCAACTGTGCCACCGAGTCGGTGTGTGTGTGTGTGTGTGTGTGTGTGTGTGTGTGTGTGTGTGTGTGTGTGTGTGTGTGTGTGTGTGTGTGTGTGTGTGTGTGTGTGTGTGTGTGTGTGTGTGTGTGTGTGTGTGTGTGTGTGTGTGTGTGTGTGTGTGTGTGTGTACACAGGCATAACGGAATTAAATAGACACGAAGAAAAATGCATTTCTGCTCTTATCTAATGCTTAATGTTATTCAAATTTACCTAATATATCATATTTACCTAGATTTATGTTTCAGATTACATACAAGATTAATCAAGCATGCCACAAACCAAAGGAGCAGTAGACCTATCTGAATTTCAGCGAGGTCGTATTGTGGGTCAACATGAAGGTGGACTTAGTCAACGCAAAATATCTGAAAATCTGTCAATACCCCTTTCCACTGTTAATAGAGTGATCGCACAACTCACTAGAGAGGGCAAGAAGGGCACAAAAGAAATGTCGAAGAGGATCCACGTTGCAAGGCCTCTGACAGCAGCAAAAAATAATGTCAGTCTCAGAACAGCTGTCAGGTATCTCCACAGGCTGGGTTACTATGGCAGAGCTACAAGAAGGAAACCACTCCTTCGTCCAGCCAATATCAAGCGCAGAAAGGATTGAGCTGTTGAGATGGTGGAGAGACCTGTGGCTTTTTTGGAGCACTGTCATTTTTTTCTGATGAGTCACGATTCGCATTATTTTCTAAAGAGTGTCTGGGTCTGAAGACTCTGTAATCAAGAGTTTGACCTCAAAAGACTGCAGCCAACAGTGAAACATGGGGGTATTTTAATAATGGCGTGGGGTGCAATTTTGAGTGATGGACGATCAGAGCTTGTGGAGTATAAAGGAAACATCAATTCAGTCAAATATGTTTCCATATTAAAGGAAGGACTCATTCCAATATTCTCCAGTGGTAGAATGAGTAAAAATGCCTTCTTATTTATGGAATATGGAGCTCCTTGTCACACTGCTCAAGCAACACAAAATTGGTTGTCAAAATTGGATCAGGAAACTTTCATGGCCAAGTCAATCCCCGGATATGAACCCTATTGAACACCTCTGGGGCATATTTGACCAACAATTTCGGAAAAAGAACAGGAAGCCAACTTCAAAGCCCGAACTATTAGGATTACTACGGGAAACATGGCAAGAAACACCCTCAAGATGATACTCGTGAATTAATCACTAGCATGCCTAGAAGGGTTCTTGCATTAAGAAAAGTAAAGGGGGATGTCAACCAAGTATTAGTTATTCAAATTATGACTATTTATAAACACTTCAATTGGATCAGCTGATTGTTCAATAAATTGAACTATTTCTACTGGTGTCTATTAAATTTTGTCATGTCTGTATATACATATATATATATATATATATATATATATATATCACTATAAAGTAATGTCGTAGCACATTGATAAAATAAACTTTTTATCCCACAGTCGGAAAAAGAAGACACTAATGTCGAACGTTCTGTATATTTCGATCACTAACTGTGACCCTCTTCACAGATAGTGATCGAAATATGCAGAACGTTCGACATTAGTGTCTTCTTTTCTCCGACTGTGGGATAAAAAGTTTATATATACATATATATGTATATGTTTATGTATATACATATATATATATATATATATATATATATATATATATATATATATGTAGAGACATTGGAACAAATTATGGGAAAGGTGAAGGCGGAAACACGGGTCTTTATCTGAATATAGAGTTTATTCCTGACCGGTTTCGCTTACATTAGCTTCAGAAGAAGAAGCTATTGTAAAGCGAAACCGGTCTGCAATAAACTCGATATTCAGATAAAGACCCGTGTTTCCCCCTCCACCTTTCCCATATATATATATATATATATATAATATATATATATATATATATATATATATATATATATATATATATGTATATATGTATATGCATGTATATATATATATATATATATATATATACACACACACATATATACATATATATATATACACACACACATATATATATATATATACATATATACAGATATATACATATATATATATTATATATACATATATATATATATGTACATATATATATATATATACAGTATGTGTGTGTGTGTGTGTGTGTGTGTGTGTGTGTGTGTGTGTGTGTGTGTGTGTGTGTGTGTGTGTGTGTGTGTGTGTGTGTGTGTGTGTGTGTGTGTGTGTGTGTATGCTTATATATATATATACATATATCTATTTTTTTCCCAAGAAAAAATACTTATGTAGTACAAAACCTACATAATGGGAGAAAATGTCAAGTAAATATTAAAAATTCTGTTTATATCTTGATGGTTGTAGCTGTTATAGAGAAGGGTTAGTGTTAGATAATTTGTAGACCTTGGCTACGCGAATAGTGTTGCTGAACAGAACTTTACATCGTCTGGACGCTATGGCAGACTTGAAGAGAAAAGAGAAATTATTTGGCCGATTGAAGAGAAAAGAGAAATTATTTGCCTACTTTGAGAGAAAAGAGAAATTATTTGCCTACTTTGAGAGAAAAGAGAAATTATTTGCCTACTTTGAGAGAAAAGAGAAATTATTTGGCTATTTGAGAGAAAAGAGAAATTATTTGCCTACTTGAAGAGAAAAGAGAAATTATTTGCCTACTTGAGGAGAAAAGAGAAATTATTTGCCTACTTGAAGAGAAAAGAGAAAATTTACCTACTTGTTGAGAAAAAAGAAACAATTTGCCCTAAAAATGTGTGTTCATAAGACTAACATGATGACAAAGGATGAGACAAAGGAAGTATCTATATATTATCTATTCTGTTTACCAAAAGGCCTCCTCCCACTTACAAAGGAAAGAAGGAGGGGATGGAGAGAGGAGGGTGTGAGGGAGGTGGGAAGGAGAGAGGAGTGGATGGAGAGAAGAGAAGGAGGGAAGAGAAGAGGGAGGGAGGGAGGGAGGGAGGGAGGGAGGGAGGGAGGGAGGGAATAAGAGAGTTGGAGACGGTGCGAGCGAGCGAGCAAGCGGGTGATTTTGCATACAAAATGGAGCCTAAAAGCTTTTCCATTGCCGTTGTGTCCGGCACCTGCGGGTGGCTGGCGGGTGGCTGTGGCGGCGGCGGTGGCGGCGAGGGGGCTGAGGGACGAGGTGTGGGAGGAGGAGGAGGAGAGGAAGGGAAAACAGAAAGAGAGGAGGAAGGGAAACGGGGCAGAAAGGAGAGAGGACAAAAAAGAGGGGAAGGGAAGCGAAGAAGGGAGGGAGAGAGAGAAGAGGAGAGGGGGAGAGAAGAGGAGAGGGGAAGAGAAGAGGAGAGTGGGAGAGAAGAGGAGAGTGGGAGAAAAGAGGAGAGGGTGAGAGAAGAGGAGAGGGGGAGAGGTAAAAGGGAGGTGGAGAGAAGAGAAGAGGAGAGGAGGAGAGAAGAGAAGAGGGGGAGAGAGGAGGGGAGGGGAGAGAAGAATAAAGATGGAGAGGAGAGGGGGAGAGAAGAGGAGAGGCGGATAGAAGAGGAGAGGGGGAGAGAAGAGGAGAGGCGGATAGAAGAGGAGAGGGGGAGAGAAGAGGAGAGGGGGAGAGAAGAGGAGAGTGGGAAAGAAGAGGAGAGGATGAGAGAAAAGAAGAGGGGAGAGGAGAGGAGAGAGGAGAAAAGAGAGGAGGGGGAGAGTAGAGGGGGGCAGGGGAGGTTGTTAAGGGAAGGGTACTGGAAGTAAGAAGGGAAAGATAATGGAAGGGTAAGAGGAGGGGCGGGGAGGGGACAGGGAGGGAGAGGGAGGGAGAGGGAGGGAGAGGGACGGCGGAGAAAAGAGGGAGGGAGAGGAGAGGGAAGGAGAGGAGAAAGAGAGGAAGGAGCAGGAAGAGAGGAAACGAAGAGGAAAGAGAGGGAGAGAAATGGAGAGGAGAAGGAGGGGATGGAGAGCAGAGAGGAGAGGGGGAGGGAGGGTAAAGTTAGGGGAGAGGAAGGGGAGAAGGATCGAATTGAGATGGACAGGAGGCAATCCAGGGCTAGGAGGGAGGGAGAGAAGGTGGGAGGGAAGCAAAGTGGAGGAGGAGGAAGAGGAGGAATGGGAGGAGAAAGAAGAGGAGGAGGAGGAGGAAGAGGAGTGGGAGGAGGAGTGGGAAGAGGAGGAGGAGTGGGAAGAGGAGGGGGAGTGGGAAGAGGAGGGATGGGAGGAAGAAGAGGAGTTGGAGGAGGGGAGTGGGAGGAGGAGGAAGAGGAGGAGGAGTGGGAAGAGGAGGAGTGGGAAGAGGAGGAGGAGTGGGAAGAGGAGGAGGAGTGGGAGGAAGAAGAGGAGGGATGGGAGGAAGAAGAGGAGTTGGAGGAGGGGAGTGGGAGGAGGAGGAAAAAGAGGAGGAGTATGAGGAGGAGGAGTATGAGGAGGAGGAGGAGGAGGAGTAGGAGTAAGAGGAGGAGTAGGAGGAGGAAAAGGAGGAGTAGGAGTAGGAGGAAGAAGAGGAGGAGGAGGAGGAGGAGGAGGAGGAGGGAGGTAGAGGAGGAGTAGGAGAAAGATAAAATGGAGGGGTAGGAGTAGAAGGAGGAGGAGGAGGAGGGAGGTGGAGGAGTAGGAGGGTGAAGAGGAAGAGAAGGAGGGTGAGCAGGACGAAGAGAAGGAGGAAGAGGGAGGTGGAAGAGGAGGAAGAGGAGGAGGAAGAGGAGGAGGAGAGAGAGGAGATGGAGGAAAAGGAATAGAAGGAAGAGGAGGAAGAGGAGTAGGAGGAGGAGGAAGAAGAGAAAAAGAGTGAGACGTCCATGTTGTGAAGTCAACAACGCACCTGATCATCTGTTTGAATGAAAATCTGAGTTCACGACGCGGCCATAGTACCTTCATCGAGGCCAGGGTAGACTTGGCGCCAGAGGACTTCATTCAGCTTCGGGAAAGCTCTACAGACATCCGGAATCACTGATTTATTTCATGTCTGCCGGCAAACGATTTTATTCGGTTGACGTAGACCCAACTTGAGGCAAAATCATCACATGACTGATCTTTGCAGGGATTCTGGTGAAGAACACTAAGAACCCCTTGTTCTTCAAGAACAGAACTCGAAGCCAAAGATCGAAGTCGAGCCCTTGGGAGTTCGAGTGTTTGGTTTTAACCCTGATGGGAGTGGGGATGGGCTCTCTTCGGCTGAATAAAAGCGTCTGACGGCAGAACGAGGTGAGTGAAATGAATAAGGC
>NC_134792.1:30281089-30303589 GCF_046742065.1 Oratosquilla oratoria
AAGAACTGGAGAACTAGTAAGCTTATCTTTCAATTGTCAAAAGCTTGTTGTTGTGCAGGTCCCCAAATGAACTTTGAATCTTTCCTCAACAAGAACTTAATGGATTAGCTATGTCTGCATAACCCTTGATAAATTTTTTATAATACCCTGTCAATCCCAAGAAACTTCTCACTTGTTCTATATTGTTCGGAACTAGATAGTTCTTTACTGTTTCTACCTTTGAATTTACTGTTCTAAGTCTATGTCTATTTTATGTCCCAAATAAATGGAACCGTCTTGCAAAAACTTATATTTTTCAAGTTTCACTTTCAATCCTGCTTCAACTACTCTTGAGAATACCAAATCTAATTTTCTAAAGTGCTCTGCCGCTGTTTGGGAACCTAATAGATTATCATCTAGAAATATACTGGCAGTGTTTCATAACAATCCATCTAAAACTGTATTCATTAATCTCATATAAGTTAATGGACTATTACTTAACCCAAAAGGCATTCGTTTAAACGCATAGTGCCCCGTTGTTGTTGAAAGTGCTATATAATACCGTTAATCTTCATGCAAATCAATCTACCAGAACGCAGATTTGATAGCTATAGAGCTAAAATGCCTATTCTCGGTTCCCAAACTACGAAGTATATCTACTATTACCAGTAACTGTAATCTATCGGGGATAGTCTATTTATTCAATTTCCTATAGTCAATAACTAGAAGCATGGTACCGCCTAATTTTGGCACCAGAATCGAGAGAAAGTTTCATTCACATTGACTAGGTTCAGTAATATCTTGTGATGACATTTCAGTGATAAATTTATCTACAATGGCTAGCTTGGAATGTGGTAATCTACAGGCAGGTATAAAAATAGATTGTGTCCCTGGTTTTAATTTGATCTGATGTCTTAAAAATATGTCTTTATTCAAAGCACCAATCACTAATATTTCTACCTTGTTCTTGTATGTCTTATAAATTCCCGAGTCCAATTTCAAACCTTTCATCCTACGAGTAATTGATTTTGGGATGATTAAAAGTTCAGAGTCTACAGTGACTCCTTTCAACTTCACTTCTACTTTGTTAATTGTTCTGCAATGTAATAACTTCGAGTTTATTATGTCACCTTCCACAATTAGCAAAAAAACTTCATTTGGAGTTGATGAATTTTTAGTAATTTCTGGGATTTCTTGAACACCTAGTTGGGTTCACTATATGAGACTTTATTCTACTGTTTGTTTAATTTGTTCTTGAATGAACCGCTCTACCCCGCTATCATCCCATATACTATTGTTATCTTACATATCTATTTCAATAGGTTCTCTTATCACAGATACTGGTTCTAAGTCTGCTTGATTTAAAAATAAGATTAACTGTGATTTCACGAAGATCCCTAACTCAGCAGGACATATGATCATGCCCTCTTTTCTCATAGTTGCAAATCCTATCGATATATCTACAAGGAAAACAGATTCTTCTACAACTATCACTGGAATGTGCAAGTGCTCATTTCTATACAAAACTATATTTACTCCTATCTTACATAATGTTTTCAACTGACTTCCTGTTACTCCTTGCAATGACTAATGGATTGGTTCCAAGATTTTACTCCCGGTTTTAATTGGTTTATGAATTTGTTAGTTATAAAACTAGCTACAGATCCCGTATCAATAAATATTTGAATAGGTTTATTGAAAAATCTACCCGGAAGGAGGAGTCCTACAGAATTCCTTCCAATTGTTATAGTAAATTTACAATTGTCTTTGGTGTTGATCTTTCCTTTCTCTTTCCTATCTCTTTTGTCCCTAACAAAATAATGTCTATCTGTATTTCTATGGTTACCTCTGTAGTACTGTTTTAATTTATGGCTGGAGGTTTTCCGCTTGTTTCTGGGTGAACACGAAATTTTGGCATTGTTCTACAATCCTGTGTTCTTTGTCCTACTCTCTGGTGGTACAAACAGAAAGGTGGGTTTCTACAATGATATTCATCACGACCCTCATATTTGTAGTCTCTACAAAGAGTTTCATAATAACACACTCGTGCTTTATGCCCCCAGTTATTACAATTATGACATTTAAATCTAACATTCCTTGACGTTCTTCTAACTCTATGTTCAGATCCTCTGTTTCTGTAATTACTCCTAGAGCTCCTATTTTCTCTCTGCTGTTGCATTCCCACTGTCATGGTATATGGACTAATTGCTTTATATTCACAATAACCTTGTAGAAGATAATCTATCTCCCCTAAATCCATGGTTTGTTTGAAATCTTTATATAACTTTTCTGCAGTTATCTCGTCACAATTATGTACCCATAGTGAAAATGCTATTAAATTAGTAACCTGAGAAACTTTTATCTTGTCACAAGATCTTTCTATCCAATCTGAATCCTCCAACATAGAAATGATATCCTTGGACCATCTGTTTAATTTTGCTAAGTATTCTGTGTTTGATTAATTAGTTTTAATTTGCTTTATCATTCTAACCAAAGACCTGATAGAATCTTGATCACACTTTGACTTATTTTTTTTTTATATATATAATTTTATATCTGGTTATATCCATTTGCTGGAAATATATTATAAGCCTAGTCCTACCCTTCTCAGGATCTACAATTCATTTTAAATTTTCTATTTTCTCTTTATCATCTGATGTGTTTTTGGTCACTATTAGGGTATCTATTAAACCTAGAAACCTGTTTTTCCCTATCATGTTTTCTTCACCCGAAAAATTTGGAATGTTTGTTAGCGAGGTAATAACTTCATGACGTAAAACACCCGTGGCCATGCCTTCATTTGTTAATGTTGACTTGAATCGACAGATTTCTTTGTAGTTGTCCTCACCCATGTATCAACCTCGTTTTGTGTCGTCCTCGTTCACTCCTCATAGTCGAGTCCTCGCACCAGCGTGTACTGTTGCTTGTAGTCCGTCCCGTCGTAGTCAGCATGTACTGCGTAGTTCCGTGCACTGCGTAGTTGCGTGCACTGCAAGGCTGTGTGTACTGCGTGGCTGCGTGCACTGAGTGCTGCGTGGACTGTGTGGTTGTGTGCACTGTGTGGTTGTGTGCACTGCGTGGCTGCGTGCACTGCGTGGTTCTGTAGTTGCTTGTAGTTTGATGTACCAATCTCTTCACTCACTCGTAACCGTATCTTGCACTAAGTCCTTTAGATGTAGTATTCTTTAGTAGCGTTGGTTTCGTCCCTAGCTGCCATCACTCTAAGCCCGCCACTTTCGCGCGCTTACTTTCGTTTCGTGCGTCTTTTAAGCTTTCACCACGTTCTTTAGTCATTTTCCCTTTCTTCATTTTCACCCCTCCTTCTCTTGACACTTTTTTCTGTATCAATTTACAGATTTTTAGTCGGTAGGCCCTATGCCTACAAGTATTCCTCTTTTTATATTTCTATATAATGTACTGCAGACAAGGGGGAACGAAATATTTGTAGATTTTCTTTTCTTTCTTGATTACCGGTTATACTGCGTGTTTCTTCAGGTGCAATCTATGAATCCCGTGAGAACACGCATTGCTAAGTCCCAGGTAAGTTCTGCAGTGACGTCATGATTTTTTTTTTTCAATGATCTTTAACTTTATATTTAAGATCCTCCCCTAACAGCGTGATCTTATGATCGTAAACCAATTGAATTTTCTCCTAGTCCACCCTTACTCCAATCTGATTCGTTGCTACAAGTCTATATGCAATATTGTTTACTTAAGCAATCTCGAATCTCTGCATAACTTACATAGTTTACAAAAATTCTACGTCAGCAAAACATATACACGTTTGCCTACGAAATGTGCTGTTTACAAGCAGCCGATCCATAAAAATGCAACTCCTACCATCTACCCCACTTTCTACCAGCCTCTTACACACACACACACACACACATATATAGATAGATAGATAGATAGATAGATAGGTAAATAGATAGATAGATAGATAGATAGATAGATAGATAGATAGATAGATAGATAGATAGATAGATAGATGGATAGATAGATAGATATACAGATAGATAGATAGATAGATAGATGATAGATAGATAGATAGATAGATAGATAGATAGATAGATAGATAGATAGATAGATAGATAGATAGATAGATAGATAGATAGATAGATAGATAGATAGATAGATAGATAGATAGATAGGTAAGTAGGTAGGTAGGTTGATAAATTAAGAGATAGAAAGATATAGATAGATCGATAAATTAACAGATAGAAAGATATAGATAGATCGATAGATTGATAAATCAATCTATAGATAGACAGATAGAGTGATAGATATAGATAGATAGCCCAATATATAGATAGACAGATCAATAAATTGATGGACAGATAGATAGATAGATAGATAGATAGATAGATAGATAGATAGATAGATAGATAGATAGATAGATAGATAGATAGATAGATAGATAGATAGAAAGATAGATAGATAGAGAGATAAATATACTGACAGATAGATCGATAGACCGATAGATAGATACACCGATAGAGAGATCGATAGATAGCTCGACAGATAGATAGACAGACTGATAGGTAGATAGTTATAAGGCACGCTAACAGGAAAGCCAGTTTGAGTACGAGACGAGAAGAAAAAAAAATGTGTCTCATCTTGTTACGCAAGAGCAGAGAAGCAGTCAAGCAACGAATGATTCCCTGACGAGATTCTAATGGGCGCAAACGAGGTGCAAATGGTCCCAACCAGAGAAAATGATAAAAATAAAGAATAAAAATAAATAAATAAAAATAAAAAGACTAAACGAGACGACGATGACGTTGAGGAGAAAACAAGTGAAGGTGTAATGATGAGGTTTGTACTCCAAAGCGAGGTACCCGCATCCTTCTGAATGTCAAAGATGTCTTGAGACGTATATGCCTTCCGCCATGGCTAATTTTTGCTTAGGCCGTCAGCAAAGACAGCTACGGTGGAGGTCAGATTCGTCATAAGAGATCTTCGAATTATATCCTGCCTCTACGAATATCAAATCACACGAATGGGGGTGACCATTCTGAGATCTCCCAATCATCTATCCCCCCCATCTCCCCAATCTTCATCGTGAATGGTCACAAACAGATCGATTTCCAGGACCGATGCAAACCATTTCCATGACCACGTTAATGAGTCGGCGAGTGGCCAATTTCATTTCCGGCCATATTTGGCGCGTCGATCGATTCTCCTCCGTGGAGTTTTGATTCTCCACGACTCGACAGCATCAGACCTCCATTCCCCTCCATCCCTCCATCCCCACTCCATCCGTCATTACACGCACAATTACCCAACCTACTAATGCATCAACTTGATTAGTAATTGCTTATTACTTAATCATTTACGATATTGAGACATTTGTGATGTTTTACACATAGAGGGAGGGAAAGATAGAGAGAGAGAGAGAGACAGAGAGAGAGAGAGAGAGAGAGAGAGAGAGAGAGAGAGAGAGAGAGAGAGAGAGAGAGAGAGAGAGAGAGAGAGAGAGAGAGAAAGAGAAGAGGATACGTGGAAACCACAAGCTGTTTCTTCATTTTGACAGGAGGACAGACAATAAGTAAATTTGTGTGAAAGATTCAAAATACTCTCGTTCCCACAAACCGTCATTACAAGAATTGTCATTACCTTCGTCTTTCTTTACGCTATCAAGTCTAATTACCCGAAGGCAACAACAACGACGACGATGATGACGACTCAAATGGACCGTTTAACAGGAAATTTGAAATTAACGGTCCCTCAACGTCTTCAAGTTAATTTGAATTTTGCGGTTCAGTGGACGAAGAACCGCTGGAGGATTCGAGTGTGGTTGTAATGAAGTGAAGCTCCAACGTGTGGACACAAGAAAAACAAAAGAAAAACACAAGAAAACAAAAGAAAAACACGAGAGAAAAACACACGCCACCGCATTCAACTCCAGTCAACTTCAAAACGCGGCAAGTGTTTACACATTTGGCGGGCATTTTTGTCTGCTACATGTCTGTAACGAGAGAAGCTGAAGCCATCAGTTGAAAGCAACTTTTTGGACAGAAGAAAATTATCGAAAAAATGGAAGAGACTGAAAGCGGACGAATAAATTTTACGAAAACATGGTTGTCAGCTCGGATTTTTTTTTCTGGAATTATTTTTTTATTGCTTATAAGGGGAGAATGGCCTCTGATATATATACATACATATATATATATATATATATATATATATATATATATATATATATATATATATATATATACACTTTATCTATTTATTTATTTTTATTGTTTTTAACGGGATCCTACAACAAATCAGAAAGCCTCTAGACCTACCCGGACCTAAACGAAATCAACAATACATCCAGACCTAGTTCTCCTGTCGTGTACCGCCTTGCGATTTTATTCATTCAAAGGGAGAGCGAGAGGTAACTACTACTGCCAATTTGCACAGCTGTTCAGGTTGCCGCCACGTGATTTAATTTCATTTTCACCCATTTAAACAACCCATCAGCCATCCTGAGTCCACCGTTGAACAAAAGCCTCTTCCATAGTATTCCATGACTTACAAGACTGCGCCAGCCTCTGCCGCATCACTCCTGCAAACTTCTCTATCTTGTCTCTCCACGTTCTGTCTAGTCATTTGAACAACAGAATACCACAGTAAAAAAAAAAAAAAAAAAAACACTCGTACTTCTTTCCTCTTACCTATTCATGTATTCATTTAATAATGTATTCACTGTTTATTTTGTACTTGTTTATCTACTGATTTATCTAACTGCACGCACATAATTCATGTATTCCATATTCGGCTATTCATTTTATAATATATTCTTTTGTTTATTTTGATTTGTTTATTTACTCATTTATTCACTCAGGTATTCAGTGTATTCATCTGCTTACTTTGTACTTGTTCACCTTTTCATTCATTCACCGACACTTACATTAATTCACGCATTCACTAATGTGTCTATTCATTGTCCTTGTTTATCATTTCATTCATTTACCGACACTCACATTAATTCCTGTACTCACTCATTCATCTATTCATTGGCTCCTTACACTCAACTGAGTGCCAAGGGGCCTGGCACCCCCCCTTCCCCCCTTCCCCTTCCCCCCTCCCTTGCCGACCCCCTCGTCTCTTATTCAGCCGAGAATCATTGCATCCTCTTGGCGTTTCATCTCGGAAGGCTGCATATGTATACATTTGAATAATTCCCTAGTCTTTGTTGGCGACTAAGTCTGGGGTGGGGGGGGGGTTGCCTTCTCTCAAGGCTTCGTGTTATTGGCCGGGTGTCGAGCCGTGTTAAACATTCAGAGGAACAAGCGTCAGACACACACAGCAAGATAGATGGTGGGCAAATCACACGAAAAGGTCGAATTTGAATTTTTTCTCCGCCGGGGGGGGGGGGAGAGAGAAAAATAGATGGCGTCGCTAGCGGAGCCTCAATGGCGCCTTAACAGGTCTCCGGATATTATTGACAATAGAGAATTTCTTCGGTGTAAAAAAAAAAAAAAAAAAAAAAATCTTATAAATAAATGTGACGCAAATCTCGTACGCGTCTTCTTGGTCCTGCACATGCGCACGGGATCCAGCCCCATGACCTCCGGATCACGTGCTAGACTCGTGATCGACAGCTATTACCCTCCCATGTAAGAGCTCAGAGTTCATAGTGTGTGTGTGTGTGTGTGTGTGTGTGTGTGTGTGTGTGTGTGTGTGTGTGTGTGTGTGTGTGTGTGTGTGTGTGTGTGTGTGTGTGTGTGTGTGTGTGTGTGTGTGTGTGTGTGTGTGTGTGTGTGTGTGTGTGTGTGTGTGTGTGTGTGCGTGCGTGTGTGTACACTCGCACACATGCATACGATTGAGTATGTGCACGTTCGCTTATACGTACACGTATAACATATCAAAAGTACATACATACATACACATATCCTTACACATAAAGCAAAGAAGTTAGGAGATACTGGAATCCTCATATAGAGTGGATGCTAATTGACCAGGACTAGATAAAGAGGGAAATGGGCAATTTATATGGCATAGAGTAGATAGAGGCTGAGGACTAATGATTTGGTGGCCATTACTCGATAATGGCTTAATTGTTCCAGTCACTTTGTACAAGAATTTTAGGGATAATAAAGAGTTAAATGAGCCACCCTACACGTGTGCTATCTATTCTATCGTGTTATTGTTATTATTGTTATTTCTATTACTATCATTATTGCTGTTATTATTGTTATTTCTATTACTATCATTATTGCTGTTATTATTGTCATATTATTCCATATGACATTATTGCATTATATCATATCATTTTTATTATTATTATTATTATTATTGTTATTATTATTATTATTATTATTATTATTATTATTATTATTATTATTATTATTATTATTATTGTTGTTGTTGTTGTTGTTGTTGTTGTTGTTGTTGTTGTTGTTGTTGTTGTTGTTGTTGTTGTTGTTGTTGTTGTTATTATTATCATTATTATTACCATTACTATTACTACTATTACTATTACTACTATTACTATTACTATTATTACTATTATCATTACTATTACTATTACTATTATTATTATTATTACTATTACTATTACTATTACTATTACTATTATTATTATTATTATTATTATTATTATTATTATTATTATTATTATTATTATTATTATTATTATTATTATTATTATTATTATTATTATTATTATTATTATTATTATTATTATTATTATTATTATTATTATTATTATTATTATTATTATTATTATTATTATTATTATTATTATTTTTATCATTATTATTATTATTGTTTCTATTATCATTATTATCATTATTATTACTATTACTAATTTCAAACTTTTACATCTCATTTTTGTCATTTCATCTATTGTGTGTAACTATAATTTTTCTTACTTACCTTACTGTTGACAAATCACTTATGGTTTGTATACTGTCTCAAAAATAAACATACATAATAAGTGTTAAAATATGAACAAATGACTGAATCATTTATTCTTAAATGTATCAAGTACTGTATATTGTTAAGCATATCAACTATTATCAGTATTACGTATTTAAGTACAAAAAAAAAATTATCCTTTAATATATCATTTATTTTACTGAGTATATTAGATATAAAAAACAAGCGAATGATGGAGTTATCTATCCATTAATGTATATTAATACATGTATCAAGTATAATTAGAAATACTAAGTCGTATTAAGTATATTAGATGCTAAAAAACAAACAAATGGTTGAATTATCTATCCTTCAATGTATATTATTACATATCTTAAATATTATTAGAAATATTAAGCCGTATTAAGCATATTAAGTATTGAAAAACAAGCAAATAAATGAGTTATCTATCCTTCAATGTATATCATTACGTATATCAAGTATTATTAGAAATATTAAGTCGTATTAAGTATATTAAGAGATGGACTGGGCATGTGGCGCGTATGGAGGACCATAGAATTCCAAAACGAGTTATGATGGATAGAATGCCTGGAAGAAGACCCAGAGGGAGACCTCGAATGAGATGGATAGATGGAGTGGATGCGGAGATGGACAGAAGAGGAATAGATCAAATAACCTGGATGGAAGCAGCACAGGACCGAAGGGTATGGAGAGGATTACTGTTGGTGGACCAGAATCTACAAGAGTTTCAAGATCCAACGGAGTGGGTGAGTGAGTGATTAAGTATATTAAGTATCGAAAAACAAGAAAATAATTGAGTTATCTATCCTTCAGTATATCACATATAGTTCTAAATAGATAAAATATTTTATCAAAATACTAAACTGTATTAACTATATTAAGTATTGAAAAACAAGCAAGTGATTGGGTTATCTAGGCTTCAATATGTTAAGTATATTATGTATATAAAATATCGTTAAAATATCAAGCCGTATTAGTATATTTGATATTGAAAAACAAACAAATAATTAAACTATTGAGTTTAAAAATGTAAAAGGCAAAAACCCTCATCCCTGACGAAATTGTGATTAATGATGATTGGGTTTGACGTCGCAAATCCCCCTAACAGGAGACAAAGACAGTGCCCCTTACAGAAGACTTTGTAGCGTGGCATTTAATGAACCATGCCCTTGGTTCAACTGGCCGGTGGCAGGGTTCGAGTTGCCATCACTTCGCCCTCTGTCACAACTAGCACCCTGACCAAATAGTATGAGACGATGATATTCATCAGAAATCCAGGGTTCGATTCCCATTCGTTAAGGTCTAATGGTCCTGTGATTTTTTTTACTAATAATCAAAATATTGTTATTTGTAATTAACAACGCTCCTATCAGGACACGCGTCTGACTGGATGACCTCGGATGACGATGTAAACACCCAAGTCTCAAGGCGGATGCGAAATATCCGTTACCTTTATCTTCTGAACCTCATTAGCCTTGTGGTTAGCGACGTGGATTACCGCTCCAGAATTACGAGAACGGTACCCGAGTTGTAACCAGGGACGGGTACCTACTGCTTGTGTTGGCCCTGCATGCTGGACGTCGGTAAGAATCATCTCAATGCCACCTATCTTGAAGACGTATACATATACATGTAAAAATATATATATATATATATATATATATATATATATTCACAATACACACATGTACATAGATACAAATATGATGTATACATATGCAATATACCTGTATAGAACAACATAAGAACATAAGAATAAAGGAGACTGCAAGAGACCTCAAGGCCTACACTAGGCAGCTCCATATTCATCACCACCTGTCATCCTCATCCATAAAGTTGTCTAAACGTTTTTTAAAACAACTGATACTTTCAGCGCTTACTACGTGGTTACTGAGTGTATTCCATTCGTTGATCACCCTATTAGTAAACCAATTCTTGCCTATTTCCTTCTTTAATCTAAATTTCTCCAGTTTAAATCCATTACTGCGAGTCCTGCCCTGTTGTTTTAATATGATGACCTTGTTTGCATCACCCTTGTTAAAGCCTTTGATCCACTTGAACACCTCTATTAGATCACCCCGTACTCTGCGTCTTTCCAGAAAGTGTAAGTTAAGGTGCCTAAGCCTCTCTTCGTAAGGCAAATTTCTGACTTTAAATCCATTACTGTTAGTCCTGCCCTGTTGTTTTAATATGATGATCTTGTTTGCATCACCCTTGTTAAAGCCTTTGATCCACTTGAACACCTCTATTAGATTACCCCGCACTCTGTGTCTTTCCAGAAAGTGTAAGTTAAGGTGCCTAAGCCTCTCTTCGTAAAGCAAATTTCTGAGTCCATGTATCATTTTGGTCATTTTTCTCTGTACTGATTCTATTGAATTGGACGGAGACCAAAACTGTACCGCATAGTCAAGGATGGGTCTAACTATTGCTAGATAGAGTTTGATAATTATCTATGCACTTCTATTCGCTACCGTCCTAGCAATTAAGCTTAATCCTCTGTTAGCTTTATTCCTGGCGCTAATACACTGTTTCCTGGTTTTAAGGTCCGGACTCACTAGAACTCCCAAGTCTCTCTCGCACTCTGTTTTCTCTAAAAGCGTGTTATATAAGCTATATCCATTTTAGGGGTTGTGTAGCTCTACATTACACTTGATAGCCAAGCATTACAAAATACAATTTAAGACACTACACTTAATGGCTAAACATTACAAAATATAATTCAAGACATTACACTTAATAGCCAAACATTACAAAATACAATCCAAGATACCATAGACAACATCATAAGCAACGGAGAACACCATAGGCACCAGCAACAAGATATAAAAAAGGTATTCCAAAATAAGGCGGAATCTATCCAAAGTGATAGCATCTCTATCTTCCCAATCCGGTTGAAACAAGGACTCTAAGGCCCCAAAAGCAATCTTGCTGGCCATAGCCTGATCACGTATATCGATCAGTGTTCCCAAATGGGACGTGAGCACATCAGCTATGTGGAAACACCATTGAAAATTATCATCTACAGGGGAATTTTCAAAAACCTTAGGAAAATTAGCTCTAAAAGTATCATAACTATAGTTTAATGTTTTGGGGTTAAGACATGAAGCTACCACATTTTCAGCTGCCATTGAGTTAGGAATAAGTTGAGATCTCATGAATGAGATTTTCTCAGAACCATTAACTACATTAGTATTCACTATGCTGTCCTCACATTGTTGGAGGAAGGCAGCCGCTGAATAATGAGGGTCCTGAGCTGAGAATTTAACTATGGAATGGTCTTGATGTAAAAGGGTAAATGTAATATTGGCCATGGTCTGAGGCGAAGTTTGTCTGCAGATAAATGATGGTAACATCTGTTTAGTAGACATCGGTAAAGGAGGGCTAGGGTGCTGTGTACCACTCCGAAGTAACAATAACGTGAAAAAATAACAAGAAATCCTTAATGAATATATAAATCATTGCGACCGCTTACAAAAACACGTGCCCCTTGAAGGGTTATGATGAATCTACCTGGGCTGGTGGTCGTAAATTCAATCCAGCACTCAGCAATTTCCTTTATATATATATATATATATATATATATATATATATATATATATGTATGTATGTATGTATGTATGTATGTATGTATGTATGTATATATGTAAACAATAACACAAATTCTCTGAAAAATAGAAAACTAAAAAAAATGCTATCTCAAATGGATAACCATAAGATAAATGAAACTAAGGTGGCCAAGAGAATGACGTTCTAATATGGCTCCCAGTGACGTAGGTAACATGTCTACCTATCTATGACGTAAGCAATATGGCTACGTGGATAATAAGTATTTGAAAAGCACAGAAAAACTGGAATCAAAATACATTAGATATAGTTAATTTCAGCCAAATTAAGTATCACTTGACAACGTTCAAATGTTCAATTTTTTTTCGAAATATCAAAAAAATTACTTTACCGCATGCCACCGAATGTGTTGGGTGTCAATAAAAAGCATCTTCACACTGGAAAAATAGTGTATTAAGTCACCATTCCATACATTTACTACAATATACAAAAGCGTGTTTACACTTTGAAGGTTACAACAATACTGAGCCACGTTTCGTTATCAACGCTGATTTGGCGGCAAAACTCATAGAGGCGTACATGGGCTCATTGGTTCTTCCATACATTGTACATAATCACAATATAATAATTCAACAATATATGCAATATATAATGATAAAATTAAAGACTAATGATACACCCAATGTTTACTAGTAAAATAAATGGGAAAATTATACGTAGACCATCACACGTGGGCTCATTGGTTCTTGCATACATTGTACATAATTACAATATAATAATTCAACAATATATGCAATATATAATGATAAAATTAAAGGTTAATGATACACCCAATGGTTACTAATGAAATAAATGGGAAAATTATACATAGACCATCACACGTTAAATAACTAAGATAACTTCAGTAATATCGAACTGCTGTCGGTGAGCTATGGCTATAGTTGCCCCTAAAGGTGGACCCCATCGATGTCACCCGACCTGTAATAGGTGTAACAATTGTTACATGTCTCACCATTGCTCGGTCTTCTCATCTCTGGGTGATTTTCAGTTGAGAGAGATAGAGAGAGAGAGAGATGAATAAATAGAGAGACCGCATTGCCATCTAGAACAAAAATGGTAACCTTCTCTATCACCCACTTAAAGACCGGCATGTACCACGAAAGGTAAAGATAATAATATACAAAATCATCTTGAGACCTACACTGACTTATGGATGCGAGTCTTGGACTCTCACAAGTAAAACAAGAAGTAGAATTCAAGCTACAGAAATGAGATTATTGCGTATCATCAAGGGTGTTACTAGAAGAGATAGAATGAGAAACGAAGATATCCGGAAGGAACAATATATAGACAGCATCTTAGTCTTTGTGGAAAGAGCACAGCTACGTTGGTATGGGCATGTCATGAGAATGGAAGATAATAGAACACCAAAGCGATGGCGGCTGAACTGGCGTCCCAAGGGTAGATGACCACCAGGAAGACTACGGGAAATGTGGTGTGACAACATCAATGAAGCGCTTAGGAATAGAGGATCCTCTCTACAACAAGTACTATAAGAGAGAGAATATGATGACCGGAGGCTGACGCAGACTGACAGGTCTACATAGACCTACCAGGCGGATGGTGAGAGAGGTGAGAAACTAGAAAAAAGACCGTCGGACTAAAAATCACCATGGGTGAAATGCAGTTTCATCTTCCCCACCACCCGGACTTTCAAACACAAACTCAACCTTCCCACTTCATTCCTTTTCCCTGATCTGAACGAGAACACCGGTGAGACGCTTTACTGGACAGTTGTAACAATCAAGAACTTGATTTGGCAATTCACAATACAGGATAATTCCACCTGTGCGGGGCGATATGTCATTTCTTGAACCAAAACGTGAGAAATAGTACATCGGGAATGCCTCCCTCGAGAGGAATAAGAGAACAAAAAAGGACAAATGTCCGACAGGTGATCTCAGGACTGTATCATACTCCGAGGACTGTATTATACATCGTGAATTGCATAACCACCATACCCTCCCTCAAGAGAAACAAAAGAATAGAGGAGGACAGATGTTCAACAGATGATCTCAGGACTGTATCACACCTGTATACATCGTGAATTGTATAACCATCACACCCTCCCTCGAGAGGAACCAGAGAACAAAGGAGGACAGATGTCCGACAGATGATCTCAGGACTGTATGATACATTGTGGAATGTATTACCATCATATGACATTCAATTACCGAACGTGGAAATAGAATACCCTGGCAGCAGTAAAGTACCTCACAGCAGGGAAGGATTTAGTCAAGATATGTTTAAGACAAATCAACGCCAGCGCTATGAAAACCTGGCAGGATTTGAAGATATTGTTTGGAAACGGTGTTGGTAGAAAATCACAATATATATATATATATATATATATATATATATATATATATATATATATATATATATATATATATAAAGTTTAACTTGAAAACTCTGTATATCGAGCTGACATTTGAAAATAATCGTTTAGTTGAAAGAAATAAAAACTAAAAATGCATGTGTACATAAGAACATAAG
This sequence comes from Oratosquilla oratoria, assembly GCF_046742065.1. Lineage (NCBI taxonomy): Eukaryota > Metazoa > Arthropoda > Malacostraca > Stomatopoda > Squillidae > Oratosquilla > Oratosquilla oratoria. Next base: position 30,296,084 of record NC_134792.1, read on the forward strand.
ACCATAAGAATGAAGGAGACTCCAAGAGACCATAAGGCCTACACTAGGCAGTTCCATGTCCATGACCACATGTTATCCCCATCCATTAAGTTATCTACATGATAACGTATGTGTACATAAATGTACACATACATGCATGTGTACTATCTAGTAAATTTCTATATACAACAATTCTCTTATACCAAAGGGGCTTTACGTAAACAGAACCGTATCAGTACAACAACACATCCTGGGGTATATGTTATGCTCATAACAATGCACATGCATATATGTTAAGTGTACATTAAGATTTCCATATATCTACTGGTGATTCGGTTTAGCATTGCGAACTCCCTCTACTCGTATCATAAGGCTAGAACAGTACCCTTTACACAGGACTTTGTAGCATGGAATTAAATGAACCATGCCCTTGGTCCAACTCGTTGGCGGCAGAGCTCGAACCGACGTCACAGCGACCTCTGTCGCAAGTAGCCGAGCGTCTAACTATATTCCTATTAAACAAAAATATCAAATAATCAAAACAGGATGTATATATGGCGTAGGTTAAGGTTTTCAAAATAATCAAAACTGGATTTTTATATAAAGACAAACAATTAGGAAAAAAGAGGAAAGTTGAAAAATGTGTCCAGCTTGAGTGAGACCCACTAGTTCCTCTTCCTCTTCTTTCTCTTCTTCCTCCTCCTCTTTCTGTCTTTTTTTTTTTCTTCTTCTTCTTCCACCTTTCCCCCCCATCAACATTTCCTTCTCCTTGTCCTATCACATCTTCCTTCTTCTTCTTTTCGTATCTCCCCTCGCTAAATACCACCCCTATCACCATCTCCACCACCACCTTCATCATCACCAACACCACCACTACCATCACCACCAACATCTCCACCACCTTCACCACCACCACTTCCACTATCTCCACTTCCCCACCACCTCCACCACCACCACTACCTCCACCACCTTCAGTACTACCCTCCACGTCCACCTACTCCACCTCCACCTCCTGCTCCTCCTCCTCCTCCTCCTCCTCCTCCTCCACCTCCACCTCCTGCTCCTCCTCCTCCTCCTCCTCCTCCTCCTCCTCCTCCTCCCGGTCACCTCCATACCTGAGGGGCAAGGCGGCGACAAGTGGACTAAGATCATTAGCAGCTCGCTAACGACGCCGCAGGAAGCCAAAACCCAGCTCCATCTCAACCACATCACAATAACCACCATAGGTAATATCACCATTTCTACCACCAGGTGCAACACAGCAGCCATAATTTCTGACACCGTAGACATGATAATCCCCATTTCCGCTGCTGCCATATGAACTTTTGGTCTGGAGCCAAATTGCTAGACAGTGACTGATACGTTTTTATAGTTGCTTATTAATTAACTATTTACTTATTATTTTCTGTATATCTGCTTACTTGTTCATTTACTTGCTTACTTATTTATTTATTCAATTCAAATCCAAAAACTAATGACACTTGATGCCATATCTTAAGGTCAAAAAATATTTGAGAATTCTCCACCACCCAGTTTAATCACTATCACCACCACCATCTCCCACCATCACCATCACTCACCACCACCGTCACTTCCACTCATCACCATCACTTCCACCCACCACCATCACCACTATCATCACCATCACTCACCACCACCAAATCTATTACTATCACCCACCAACATCATTACCACCTAATACCACCATCATCACTACCACTCACCACCATCACCACTACCACCACCATCACCACCTCTATTAAAACCCAGGCAATTCTACTCAGTTTTAGGTTCTCACGGGTGAACACTAGAACTTCTGTGAATTCAGGTCATGTTCTTCTGTTCTTTCGTTCTCAAGAAGAACGCTTTACTCAATACTGAGGCCTTCCTGGGAATTACCCCAGTTGTCACCTTTGCCTTGTGTACTAAGAAACTCACACCGAGCTGGAACTGGAGCTTTCATATGGTGTGTGTGCGTGCCTGCGTGTGTGTGTGTGTGTGTGTGTGTGTGTGTGTGTGTGTGTGTGTGTGTGTGTGTGTGTGTGTGTGTGTGTGTGTGTGTGTGTGTGTGTGTGTGTGTGTGTGTGTGTGTGTGTGTGTGTGTGTGTGTGTGTGTGTGTGTGTGTGTGTGTGTGTGTGTGTGTGTGTGTGTGTGTGTGTTTTATAAAACATCCTAAGCTGCAGGTAAACTTTACAAATCGAGGAAGAAAGATGGATTAGGCCCTCTTAGGCACCTGAAGTGGATGACTCAACTTCATACTGCTCCATGAAAGGATAGGCGGGAGAGGGAGTTGTAAAGACGAAGAGAGACAGAGAGGGGGAGAGGAAGAGGAAGAGGGAGAGAGAGAGAGAGAGAGAGAGGGAGAGGGAGAGAGAGAGAGAGAGTGAGAAGGAGAAAGAGAGAGGGAGAAAGAGACAGGCAAACATACAGAGAGAGACAGACAGACACAACCACACAGACAGATAGACAGACATGAACACACAGACAGATAGACAGACAGACAGACAGACAGAAAGATAGATAGAGAGAGAGACAGAGGGGGGGGCTAGTTTGGACTCCACACAGATAGACAGACAAACAGACAGACAGACAGACAGACAGACAGACAGACAGAAAGATAGAGAGAGAGAGAGAGAGAGAGAGAGAGAGAGAGAGGGGGGGGGAAGGGCTGGTTTCGACTCCATTCCACAACGAAAACAGAGTCCGGGCTTCGGGGTCGATCTGAAGAGGAAGAAGAAGGGTCGGCCTCGATTGTAGTACTCGAGCAAACGCGAGTACTTCAAACCCCCCCCCCCGTCCTCCTTGCACCTGTCATTGTCAGCTGTGATGTCACGCTGACGTCACGCTGACGTCACAGCCACTTCAGGTCACTTCAGAAAGAGGAATGATGCGTCACTGTCCATGATGTAAGGGGGCGACTTTTATTTACTATCTTATTTCTTTAGCTAATCGTTCATTTATTGGTTATTGTTATTATCTATCCATCTACTTATTTATGTACTGATTTACAATTTACTTATACATTTATTTGTATATTTAATTATCTTTATTTATTACAAAGGATTACAAAAAACTGCAAAAGAGGAGCCTGCCGACATGAGACCTTTTGGTCCATAACTAGGTCGGATGCGAAAAAGTTATAATGATAAATGAATAAATAAATAAAAGCTATAATAATATTAGTAATAGTAAATTAAATAAATAAGTAAATAAATAGGTAAACTTAAATAATTAACAAACAGGTCAATAGTAAATGATAATGAATTGACAGAAAAACAATAATAAATGATAATCAAGCAAATAATGATAAACAGACAAATAATAACAAACAAATAAACAAATAATATAAGATAAATGGCAGGAATTACAGTATCTTGCCTAAGTGTTTATCTAAACGAATCTTAAGCTTCGAACTGGACTACATTGCACTGCCTCTGCAGGAAGTTTATTCCACTCATTAACTACACGGCTGGCGAAGTTGTTTCTACCCACTTCCAAATTAAATCTATTTCGGGACAGTTTGAGACCATTACATCTTGTCGGATTCTCATTCGGTGTAAAAATTTGGTCACTTTTGATGTTGTCAATTCCTTTTAGAATCTTAAAGACCTGTATCAAGTCACCTCTGAGTCTACATTTTTTATGAAAAACAGATTCATATGTTTTAGTCGATTTTCTTATGATTTATTTTTGATATTTGAAATCAGTTTTGTGGCTCGCCATTGTACTTTTTTCTAATATGTCAATGTCTTTAATGAGATTCGGTGACCATACGGAAAAAGTATATTCCAGATTGGGACGAACTAACAATTACCGTTTGTTCATATAGCTTGTTTGTTTACTATTTGCTTATTTCTCTCTTTTTCTCTCTCTCTCTCTAGCTCAGTCACTGGGTTCATTTGCTCTTGCGCACAAAAGAGAGAGAGAGAGAGAGAGAGAGAGAGAGGGGGGGAGAGAGAGAGAGAGAGAGAGAGAGAGAGAGAGAGAGAGAGAGAGAGAGAGAGAGAGAGAGAGAGAGAGAGAGAGAGAGAGAAAGAGGGGGGAGAGAGACACACACAGAGAGAGAGAGAGAGAGAGAGAGAGAGAGAGAGAGAGAGAGAGAGAGAGAGAGAGAGAGAGAGAGAGAGAGAGACAGACAGAGAGAGAGAGAGACAGAGAGAGAGAGAGAGAGAGAAAGAGAGAAAGAGAGAGAGGGGGGTGGAAACGAGGTGTTAATATACAAAGTATTCAAGTCAAATATGTGATCAAAGAAATGGGGGCATCGCAAGGGCGGTTGGGTGTGTGTAGGGGTGGGGGGGGGACGGGGAACAGCCATTAGTTAGATAGCCATAGGTGAGGCGAGAACGTCCCGGACCAAAGCGCTGGTTATATCAGTGGGAATAGGATCACGGGACATACCAAAGGTTTGACACAACTTAAATGATTTCTGAGGAGTTTCTCCACATCATTATTGCTCCCAAGTTTTTCATTGTGGACCGGCGTGTGTGGGGTAGATACAAGCACTGGGGTGGACGCAACGAAAAGGGGACGGCACTGCATTCCGAGTTGCTTTGTCGGATCTTTCGTTGCCGGGTGTGCCATCATGTGAACGCACCCATCAAACAAAGACGACGACATTAAACGGGGAGGAAATCTGGATGGTTATGTTGGATTGAGGGGAGGGGGGAGGAGGGGGAAGGGGATGTTGAGAATAGGTCAAAAGGGGGCGAGAATATCGAAATCTTGGCAGTAAATTCTGAAATGAAGACGGGGATGGGGGGGGGGGAAGGTGAAGAACTCCCCAGACTCCACTACATAATCCATTCCGCGGTCAAATCGGGTTAACTCTGTGTATATGTTGATGGTAGCAAGGGAATGAGATGATGATCAGTTAGAAAATGAACTCTTGTCATATGTTGTCAAATGGTATTCAGGTTTTTTGACGTTAGAGCCAAGTTGGAGCAAGGGCGTCAGAGGGAGAGTCATCAGCAGTACGAGATAAGTGGACAGAAAGATGGTGTCAGTAATTTCTAGCGTGAATAGAGCCGTCCTGCCTTCCTCGCGCCGAATGGACGGGTAAGGTACAGACACCTGTCCAATGGTTGACGGGTTTGAGAGTGGAGGGAGAAGGAGAAGGAAAAGGAAGGGGGGGGGAATAGAGAGACGAAGAGGGGAGGGAGGAGGGAGGAAAGGAAGAAGGGGAGGAGAAGGAGGAGGGGAAAAATGAGGAGGAGGAGGGGGAGGAGGAAGGGGAGGAGGAGGAGGAGGAGGAGGAGGAGTAGGAAATAGAGAAGGAGGAAACGGAGAAGGAGAGGAGAATGAAAAGGAGAATCAAAGAAGAGGGAGAAGGAAGAGGACAAAGTAAAGGAGGAGGAGGAGGAGGAGGAAAAGCAGGAGAAGGACGAGGAAAAGGGGGAAGGGAGGAAAGGAGGAGAAGTAGTAGCAGTTGGAGCAGGAGGAGGGGAGGAAGAAGAAAATGAAGAAGAAAATGAAAAAGAGGAAGAAGAGGAAAAGGAAGAAGGGTAAAAAAGAAGACGAGGAGCAGGAACAGGAGGAGGAAGAGAAAGAGGCGATTAAGGAGGAAAAAGAAAAAAAAGAGGAAAAGGAGGAAAAGGAGGGGGAGAAAGAGGGGGAGAAAGAGGAGCGGAAGGAGGAGGAGGAGGAGAAAGAGGAGGAGAAAGAGTGGAAGGAAAAGGAAGAGGAGGAGAAGAAGGAGGAGAAGGAGGAGGAGAAGAAGAAGAAGGAGGAGGAGGAGGAGGAGAAGGAGGAAAATGAGAAAGAGGAAATAGAGTAGGAAAAGGAGGGAAGAGGAATAGGAAGAGAGGAAAGAGTAAAAGGAGGAGGGGAAAGGAAAAGGTGAAAAGGAGGGAGAACAAAAAAAGAAAAAGGAAAAGGAAAAGTAGGAGGAGGAAGAAGTGAAGAGAGATTAAGAGGAAGAAGAGACAAATGAGGAAGAACATAGACTCAAGTTCGAATTAACTAACAAATGAGCAAATAATTAGATTGATAAGAAAAATAGACAAAAACAAATTAATAGATAAGCAAGTAAATAGATAAAAAAAAAATGGCTAAATAGATAAAACAGTGCAATATGAAAAATACAAAATCTTGCCTGCTAACTCCTCCGTTGAATAAAATCACCCGACGGCAGCCTTATTACACAAAGATGCCTCCATCACCCCTTGATTAAATGATGTACATACATATATACATACATATATATACATATATATATATATATATATATATATATATATAGTATATATGTATGCATACGTATGTATATATAAATACATGCAGAATGACAGAGACAGGAATTGTATACAGACATGGATGCATGTATACATATATATATATATATATATATATATATATGTATATATATATATACTTATATATATATATATATACTTATATATACATATATATATGCATATATATATATATATACATGTGTATATATATATGTATATATATATATGTATGTATATATATATATAAATATATATATATACATATACAGACAGACGTACATACAGAATGACAGATAGACAGAATTTACATATACGCATACATGACATGGATGCATGCATACATATATACATACATGAGAAATCAAACAGACTCGTGATTCTAAGTATGCGCAAAACCACAAATAATAATAAAATTTGGACCGAGCGCTTTCGCCTATTCAGACATTTTCAGGGTAAGCCATGAAGATGTCTGAATAGACGAAAGTGTTCGGTCCACAGTTGATTATTTCCCTTTGTGGTTTTCCGCATATATACAGGCATACACACACATATATATACAGACATACAGGGAGACCGACATTACATACAGACATACGTGACATGCATACATTCATACCTACCTACCTACATACATACATATGTTATTCTGGTTAGTACGACAAATGATACGAAAGAGGGAGGAAGGGAACCGCTAAGGAGAGTTAAAGTATCACCGGGTATGTAAGGGATCAACAGTTAACCCAAGATTAAGAAGGGGGTTAAAAGAGAAAAGTTTTAAGCCAATTCATAAGACAAATCGAGATTACAACTTAACCCTCTCAAGTTTTGTAGTTCGTTTGATTATTCTATTATGGCTAACAACAGACGATTTGATTCAGTTTCGTTTATGATAAACAACATCCACTCGTTTGAATTAAATCACCAGACGGCAGATAGACGATATAGGCAAGAGCGATCCCCCTCCCCCCCAGCCTATTTCGAGCGAAGGATGTGCAGGGGGTACCGAGCCGGGTCCCCTAACATGAATAAAATCACCTGGCGACACGAGTGGGCGTTAATGTGCCAAGATAAGACGCGGTTGCCTACTCGGAGACCACGAAAGTTGAGAACCCGCATATCCACTTCCACAGTTGAAAGATTGACGGATGACCGACCCCTCCACTCCCCTCGTCACGGTCGGACGCGTGGATGGATGGATGGATGAGTGGGTGGATGGATGGATGAATGGAAGAATGGGTGGGTGGATGAGTGGATAGTGGGTGGATGGATGAATGGAAGAATTTGGTGAGTGGA
>NC_134792.1:30321089-30323589 GCF_046742065.1 Oratosquilla oratoria
GAACAGAAGTCATCCTACTTATCCATTTGGAGGAAAGCCATCACCATTCTCTAAACTCAGAAAAAGCTCAGGGCAGAGTCTTTATTGGCACAACATTCCTTTCATTCGAGCTTTATCAAATGCACAGCATACTTGATAAAGCTCGTAAAGACATTAGAATGGAGGATACTGTAAGAGACCATAAAGCATAAGGCCTACACTAAGCAGCTCCATGTCCCTTACTACCTGATATCCCCATGAGAGAAAATCTGTACCTCTTTTGTCATCCTTTTACCATAAAACATATCCACTGACGACTTCCGCCCCAATATCTCTCTCTCTCTCTCTCTCTCTCTCTCTCTCTCTCTCTCTCTCTCTCTCTCTCTCTCTCTCTCTCTCTCTCTCTCTCTCTCTCTCTCTCTCTCTCTCTCTCTCTCTCTCTTTCTCTTTCTCTCCCTCCCTCCCTCTCTCTCTCTCTCTCTCTCTCTCTCTCTCTCTCTCTCTCTCTCTCTCTCTCTCTCTCTCTCTCTCTCTCTCTCTCTCTCTCTCTCTCTCTCTCTCTCTCTCTCTCTCTCCCTCCCTCTCTCTCTCTCTCTCTCTCTCTCTCTCTCTCTCTCTCTCTCTCTCTCTCTCTCTCTCTCTCTCTCTCTCTCTCTCTCCTCTCTATCTCTCTCTCTCTCTTCCTCATTCTTAGTTTAATTCCCCTCTTCCTATTCCTCCTGACTTTTCCATTCCCTCGGCCTAAAAGTCTTCCTCGCCCCTTCTCCCTCCCTTCCGATCCCTCCCTTCTCTCCCCTCCTCCCTCCTCTCCCTCCCTCCTTCACCGTCCTTGCTACGCCCTGCATGGTTTAATGAGCCTCTTATCTGAGGGTGCTTACAGTCAAAGTGGCCCCATCTGCGCATGTCCGACGCGCAGCCCAGACTCCTTGTCAGTTGTCCACTTAGAGCAATTATCGTCTTCCATTCATTAACCTGTTCAATACGGCGACGCACTCAGCCTCTGGTCTCGCGGATGAGAGACGATTTTTTTCCTTCGTGGGTGTGACCTCGAGTCTACCTTGGGGTCGCGGTCGGCGAGGGTCCCCTCTGGACCCTGGGTCCGATTTTCGTGTGAATAGAATCGTCTGGGAGTAGCCAGAATAAAGACAGGTTACGGGCGCCACCGTCTTGGACGTGTTGAATCTCTTAAACCGTTTTTGTCGGTTTTTAGGGTTCCCGGTTTAGGGGCTTGGTTCTCTGAGCACTCGACCCGCAAGCCCGCCTGAATGCAACCGCGTGTTGTTAGCCAAAAGCAAAACCATAAAGAATCGGCCAAAGATGTTAATGGAGATGATTTAAGTTTCTCCAAACAGGGTTAAGTGGGTTCAGGAGCTTAGTTAACTCACAAGACTGAATGAAATCACATGGCCTTAGTTAATCGAACAAGATAACCAGGTGTCATCTGGCGCGAAAGAGGTTAATCGAAACGGGTTTAAGCCTAACTTGATTGAGGAGGGAGGTGGGGGAGTAAGGGAGGGAGGGAGGGAGGGACGGAGGAGGGAGGGAGAGAGGGAGGGATGGAGGGATACACCTGACTATGATCGGATCTCGTTCACCAGAATAAAACCGTTGGTGATGGTCGGAGTTAGGGGGAGAGGAAGGGAGAGGGGAAGAGGGAACGGTAAGGGAAAGGGGAAGGGGGAAAGGTGGTGGGGGAAGGTGGAGGGAGAAGGGGAAGGGAAGGGGGAAGAAGGGGAAGGGGGAGGGGAAGGGAGAGAAGCGGAAGAAGAAGTGAGAGGGGAAGGGGGAGGGGAAGGGGGAGGGCGAAAGGGAGGAGAAGGCGGATGAAAGGTGGAGGGAGAAGGGGAAGATGGAGGGGAAGAGGTAAGAGGAAGGGAAAGGAGAGGGGAAGGGGAAGGGAAGAGGAGGGGAAGAGGGTAGGATGAGGGAGGTGAAGGGAGGAGTTCTCAAAGGAGGGGTCGTTTGTTTCAGAGCTGAATAAAAATTGAAACATTCGATCAACTTAAAAGTTAAGTATTGCCATCACTTGGAGAGGTTTTTTTTTTTTTTTCCCACGAGGAATTAGAGGGAAAGGGAGGAGGAAAAGAGTGAGTGAGAGAAGGAAAGAGAGAGGGAGTGAGGGAAGGAAAGAGAGAGAGAGAAGGAGGAAGGGAGGGGAGAGAAAGAGAGAGAGAGAGAGAGAGAGAGAGAGAGAGAGAGAGAGAGAGAGAGAGAGAGAGAGAGAGAGAGAGAGAGAGAGAGAGAGAGAGAGAGAGAGAGAGAGAGAGAGAGAGAGAGAGAGAGAGAGAGTATGAGGGGAGGAATTAACAGCCTAACGAAAGCAGTTCTTACCCACAGGACACTTCCCTCAGCTGAATGAAATCCTTTGGTGTCAACAATAACGAAATCAATAACACTTTGCCATTTCAGTCTTCCTGCCGCCAGGCTGTGGCTGTGCTGTGTCTTGCTGCATTGCGTTTGAACCAGAGCAGTTGGAGGATGCAGGGACGACCCGGCATCCATGAGGGGCTGAGATGGGAGG
>NC_134792.1:30326089-30328589 GCF_046742065.1 Oratosquilla oratoria
ATCGTCATCGTCATATTCGTTATTGTCATCATCATATTCGTCATCACCATCATTGTTGTCATCATCACATTCATCTTCATTATCCTCATCATCACCATATTCGTCATCACCATCATCATCATCACCATCACAATGTTCACGACAATGTCTCGCCTTCATTGTCCTTCACCAGACATCATCACCATCATCACAAACATGACATCACGCATAAAGAACACCACTAACATCACAAAAGAAAAGACTGCCGGATATTCAACACCCCTTATCATCACTTTGATCACCACAATCATTACCAGTAACCACGGCGGACAAAATGGTGTTATCATCACCACTCTCTTGGTCATCTATATGACATGGCTGACTCCATATTATCATCATCACAACTGCCACCATCATCATCCCTATCACCACTGCGAACATGACATAGCCAATGCTTTCATATCATCACCATCACAAACATCACTAAGACTATCATCATCACTATTATCGCGAATACCATGACATAGCCAATTTTGTCACATCATCACTATCCACCAATATCACCATTTTCAGCATGACATAGCCACTACAGTCATATCATCACCGTCATCAACCACCACCATCACTATCATCATCACTATTACCGCGAACAGCATGACAGACATAGTTGTGACATTATCACTATCCACTAGTATCATCATCATCATCATCATCATCAAGAAGAGCATAACATAGCCACTACTGTCACATCATCATCATCATCATCATCATCATCATCATCATCATCATCATCATCATCATCATCATCATCATCATCATCATCATCATCATCATCATCATCATCATCATCATCATCATCATAATCATCATCATCATCACCATGACATAGCCACTGCAGTCATATTATCCCCATCATCATCCACCATAATCACAATCATTATGTCATGGCTAATGCGTCGTCACTATCCGTCATCACCAGCCGAGGACCGACCGAGTGCCAGTTGTGCCAGTGGTGGTTGCACTACGACCAACGACCCTCCTTACCGGGCGCCACTCTATACTTCCTGCCGCTAGGCGATTTAATTCATAAGAACATAAGAATGGAGGGGACTACAAGAGACCATAAGGCCTACACTAGGCAGTTCCATATCCCCATCCATAAAGTTATCTAACCCTTCTCTTAGAACAATAGATAGCTTTCGGGCTCTCTAACTGGTTACTGAGTTTATTCTATTCGTTAACCATATTATTAGTAAACTAGTTATTGCCTATTTTCTTCTTAAATCTAGATATGTCCAATTTATACCCATGACTGCGAGTCCTGCCCTGTTGTCTTAGTATGATGACCTTGTCTGCATTACCCTTGTTAAAGCTCTTGACGCACTTGAACACCTCTATTAGATCACCTCGCGTCACCCCATTCAGGGTTAAACCTCGCAAATTCGCAGTCTTACTTCATTCTACTCATTAAAAGATAAATAAATCAGAATTAAACTTGGCCTCTGCAATGCATTTTTCATATCATGGGATAAAATAAAATAAAATTAAATTAGACTAAAATGAAAAAATAAGAGATAAAATATAATAGAATAAAATAATACGAAATAAAATAGAAAAAATTAAAGTAAAAATAAAATAAAATATACTGAAATACAATAGAAGAAATAATAATAAGCATAATAACATCACAGGGGACGAGAAAGGGGGGGCGAGGTCAGAGGATGGATAGGGGAAGGGGGGAAGGCTGGAAGGAGGAGAAGGAAGGTGGGAGGGGTAAGGCTAGAGGGAGGGGAAGGGAGGTGGAAGCGGGAGAAGGCTGGAAGGAGGAGAAGGAAGGTGGGAGGGGGAGAAGGCTGGAAGGAGGAAAAGGAAGGTGGAAGCGGGAGAAGGCTGGAAGGAGGAGAAGGAAGATGGAAGGGGGAGAAGGCTGGAAGGAGGAGAAGGAAGGTGGGAGGGGGAGAAGGCCGGAAGGAGGAAAAGGAAAGTGGAAGGGGGAGAAGGCTGGAAGGAGGAGAAGGAAGGTGGAAGGGAGGGAAGGCTGGAGGGAGGAGAAGGGAGGTGGGGGGGAGAGAGGCTGCAGGGAGGACCTGGGAAGAGTGGGAGAAGAAGAAATTTGTAGAGAGGAGAAGGGAGGTGCGAGGGGGGAGAAAGGCTGCAGGGAGGAGATAAAAAGTGGGAGAAGGAGAAGGCTGGAGAGAGAAGGGAGGTGGGAGGAAGGTTGGACTGGAGGGAGGAGAAGGGAGGTGGGAGGGGGAGAAGGCTGGACAAAGGAGAAGGGAGGTGGAAGGAAGGGAAGGCTAGAGGGAGGGGAAGGGAGGTAGGAAGGCTGGAGGGAGGAGAAGGAAGGTGGGAGGGGGAGAAAGCTGGAGGAAGGAGAGGGGAAGGCTGGAAGGAGGAGAAGGGGTGGGAGGGGGAGAAGGCTGGAAGGAGGAGAAGGGAGGAGAATGAGGGGGAATCCTAGAGGGAGAAGAAGGAAGATGGGAAGGGGGGAAGGCTGGAGGGAGGAGGAGGAAAGTGGGAG
>NC_134792.1:30338589-30341089 GCF_046742065.1 Oratosquilla oratoria
ACCGACTTGAACACCTCTATTAGATTACTCCGTACTCTGCGTCTTTCCAGAGTATGTACGAAAAGGTTCTTGCTTATTTCCTTCTTAAATCTAATTTTGTCCAATTTAAATCCATTACCACTAGTCCTGCCCTATTGTCTTAATATGATGACCTCGTTTGCATCCCCTTGTTGAAACCCTTGACCCACTTGAACACCTCCATTAGATTACTCCGTACTCTGCGTCTTTTCAGAGTATGTAAGAAAAGGTTCTTGCTTATTTCATTCTTAAATCTAAATTTGTCCAATTTAAATCCATTACCACTAGTCCTGCCCTGTTGTCTTAATATGATGACCTTATTTGCATCCCCTTGTTGAAACCCTTGACCCACTTGAGCACCTCTATTAGATTACTCCGTCCTCTGCGTCTTTCCAGAGAGTGTAAGAAAAGGTGACTAAGACTGTCTTCGTCAGGTAAATTTCTGAGCCCATGTATTATTTTGGTTATTCTCTTCTGTACTGATCCTAGTGAACTGATATCCATTCTATAGGACGGAGATAAAAAATCTACTGCATAGTCAAGGATAGGTCTAAGTAACGCCAGATAGAGTTTGATCATTACTTCTGCACTTCTATTCGTAACCATCCTAGCAATGAAACCTAATGCTCTGTTAGCTCTATTCTTGGCGCTAATGCACTGTTTCCTGAATAGAAGGTCAGGACTTACTAGAACTCTCAAATCTCTCTCGCACTCAGTTTTTTAAAAAGGTTTTATCTAATGTATACCTGCTTTCTGGGTTGTGTATACCTACGATTAACAAACTGCACTTTGAAATGTAATAGAAACCACTGTCCCACAACTGATTACAAAGATTTACAAAGGAAGAGCATATCGAGAGGGGACCTTTTGGTCCATAACTAGGTTGCATGGTAAGAATAGATAACCCATATTTAAGCGACGTTATGTCGTATTCACACAAGCCTCTGACTGTTACTTGCGACTTGCACATTTTAGTGATGGAATGACACTAAATTTTTCAGTGATTCCGATACTGCTCTAAACTACAGGGCCTGGAAATGACCACGAATTATAATAATCACTGCAGATATCGGAGTCGGGAGTTTAGAGCATTATCGGGACTCGTGTCGGAATCGTTGAAAATTTTGGTGTCATCCCATCACTGGGCCATTTTCTCTCCAACTGTTGGAGCAGATTTGCAGCTCCACAGCTTTCGGAAAGGAATCTGATATGCTGGAGCAAAACAGTTTTCCTCCGACATATCAAATGACATTCTATTTAAATTGTTGAGAAAACAAAACAATTAGTGATTTTACGGCTGAAAAAGTCCTGGAGGAGGGCGGTTTCACAGATTAATTAGAGGTTGAAGGAAAAATACCCCAGTGTGATGACTATAAGACACTGGTAGAAAAGAGGACAGAAAGAGGGGTAGAACACAGGTGTTACATTTCATGGGTCAGGTGTCTATGAAACAAAATAGCGAGCGAGCTTCCCAATACCGCCCTTGTGCCTTTTTTTTTTTTTATTAAATAATAGCCGAAAGAGCTACTTGAGTCTGCTTTCCGCCTTGTGTAGGTAATAAAATTCTTATCTATAAATATTAGCCGGAGTTCGAGGGTATTGGTGATATGACAGAGACTCGAGATTATTCTAAGTAAATAATATTGCGATATAGACTTGTAACAACGAATATGATTGGTGAAAGGGTGGAGGAGGAGAAAATTCAATTGGTTTACGATTGTAAGATTACGCCCTTTGGGGAAGATCTTAGATATAAAACTAAATATCATTAGACTAAATAAATCGCTACGTCACTGTAAAGCTCACGTAGGTTCTTGCATACGCGCTCTCGGGGGATACCTTTGAAACACACTGTATAAGAATTAACGGAAGAAAGATACAGAAGAAAAATGAAATTTAATTCTCCTAGACAGAAAAAAAATTGTTAAGTGAGAGGTAGAAACCTGTCAATAAAGAGAACCAACACTAAAGGGAACAGGCAGCCTAGAACTTGACAAAGTTGAATGATTGGAGTCAACAGAGCCTACCAACTAAAAGAAGTGAGTTTCTATATCCAAAAGTGAGAAGTACAAGACCAACTACAGTGGCTACAGTGTTGACAGGACTAACGGTGATAAAAGAGGTGACAGTGTGTTACAGAGAAGTAACAGTGGGCAACACAGACAGTGATAACATGGGCGACGAGAGTCGACAGGGGCTAGTGAACGAGAGGGGAGACAATTAGGGGTGACAATGACCCCTTAAGTTGGGTCACAAACCAAAAACTATAGGTAGCTTAGTGGTTACAAATCTATTCTATTCAGTGTCAAAGTGGCCTCCCCAAGTCAACAAAGAATTAAGCCCTATTCACACGAGCGGTGTGAACTGCGCTAGTATCAAATACCGGTAGTCAAAAAAAAAAAAAAAAAAAAAAAAACGGTTGTGTGTGAACTTCTCCTTTAATTTACATTGTAATTAAACCGCCGCGGTTGCAATCCCTAGT
>NC_134792.1:30353589-30358589 GCF_046742065.1 Oratosquilla oratoria
ACACATACACACACACACACATACACACACACACACACACACACACACACACACACACACACACACACACACACACACACACACACACACACACACACACACACACACACACACACACACACACACACGCATGGGTGTGTGTGCGTGTAAGGTCAAAGCATTACCCATAGATCGGCATACGAGCTCTGAGCTCTCTTCCGGGGGAGAAATAGCTGTCGATCACGAGCCCACACGTGATCCAAAGACCAAGGTGAATGTGAATCACACACACACACACACACACACACACACACACACACACACACACACACACACACACACACACGCCACACATACTAAGAGAGCACAACCTGAAACAAAACATTAATTCAAATCTAAGTATAATGATTGGAAAATAAAAATATAGACCAAGTTGAAACCATACATGAATTTAAAGCTGAGATCACGTGAAGAGATGGACGTAGAACGGCAAGAGTATTTGCTCTTTTCCCAAATGCTACACTCAGGTAAGCACAACGAAGTAAACACACACACATACACACACACACACACAAACA
Source organism: Oratosquilla oratoria (assembly GCF_046742065.1). NCBI lineage: Eukaryota > Metazoa > Arthropoda > Malacostraca > Stomatopoda > Squillidae > Oratosquilla > Oratosquilla oratoria. The sequence continues at coordinate 30,354,147 of NC_134792.1, forward strand.
CAAACACATACTATAAGACGTTTACTCGTGTAACAGCTATTGTGACAAGTTTTTTTACACTCAAAACACTTATTAGCTGCAGAAAATTTCATTCAGAAAAAAAGAAAAAAAAAAAAGGCATCTATCGTTGCATCACGAAATTCTTCTTCAGTTAAGAAATTTTGAGTTTAGATAAAAGTTTCTTCACCAGTGTTGCCAGATAGCTGGTTTCTAATTATCAGAGGTCTTTGAACCTTTTCGTCGTTTGTATATCAAACTATATTTGATAAAGAAAAACATATGTGAAGAGTTTTGGTTATCCCATGGGCTAGGCGATGGATAAGGATAACCAGCTCTTCTATCCTTGAATTACATCGCACCGATGTGATGAAACCTTTGAGATGGTAAAGGTGAGATTTAAAGATGGCAGCGGAGCAGAGGGAGAGTAAAAGATAAGAATGATCAGGATTATTTTTCTTTCAGCTTTCAGTGATTTGTGTCAGGCCATAAAAGAATAATCCGTGACTCTGGTCCGTATGGGTGTCAATAGAAAATGTTTTGTGTATGCCTGTGTATGTGTTTGTGTGTGATTAAGAGTGTATGTATGTGTGTGTGTGTGTGTGTGTGTGTGTGTGTGTGTGTGTGTGTGTGTGTGTGTGTGTGTGTGTGTGTGTGTGTGTGTGTGTGTGTGTGTGTGTGTGTGTGTGTGTGTGTGTGTGTGTGTGTGTGTGTGTGTGTGTGTGTGTGTGTGTGTGTTTCCGTACGTGCGTGCGTGTGTGTGTGTGTTTCCGTGTATGCTGGAAAGTGTGAGAATGAGGGAGTGTGAGGGAGCGTGGGAGGAGTTGCATCATTAGACGCGAGCAGGACAAACAGGACACCACTCTCGATGCGGCGCTAATAGTGGGGTGGTCGCTAATAGGGGGGTCTGCCTCGCTTACGACGCCGCATCACAACCTCTTATGCCGAGGAGGAGTAAGGAGGATGAAGGGAAAAAAAAGGAGGTGGAGGATGATGAGGAAGAAGAGTAAGAGGAGGAAGATAAAGAGGAATACTGTAGGAATGAGGGCAAACGCAGAGTATGGGATCCAATATATTTGCAGGGCTTCTTCAGAAATAACACAGCTGGTGTACACACAATTTGCGTAAATTTCTTGTTACTTGGTTATTAGAATTGCTAATGGTTTATTTATTACAAAAAATCCCCTGTTCTGATTTATATTATCAATTTTTGATAATCAAGTAACAAGCAATTTACGCAAATTGTGTGTATACCATTTTTATGTTTGTTTCTCCCCGCAAGCCTGGGCTATATATGGAGTAAAATGTTTCTCCACTGTGTTATTTCTGAAGAAGCCCTGCTGGGCAAAACGTCAAATATATTGGATCCCATACTCTGCGTTTGCCCTCCCTCCTACAGTGCTGTTGCATTCGTTGCTGCTTTTACTCATAAAGAGGAGTAGGTGGAAGGACAGAAAGTGGGAGTTGAGGAAGAGGAGAATGTAGTAGCTGGCGCTGGAATGCCATTGATGCTTCTTATGAACACCTGCTAAGCATAGGTAAGAACAGGTTAAGAATACTTTTCCTCAGTTCTTACTTTCGCCCACTTATTATCAAAAATTGACAAATTCATAGGCGGGATGACTCGCCGGTAAACATAATCTCTAGGCAAGAAAGGCATATTACATATCAGACAAAGACAAGGAGTGACTATGGGATACATAATTCCCCACTAGTGACGAGGAAGGAGGAACGATACAGATTTTGGTTTCATACTGGTGGGTGAAGTGTCCTTTCTTGCTGGAGAAGGTATAGCTGCTGGAAAGCGTGTGTGACGCAATACTATGGAAAGCGTGTGTGACGCAATACTATGGGACTTTGATATTGGACGCACGTGCATGTCCAGTGGTTGAAGTCCGTGATTCTTGGGCGGGCTGGTGGGCCAGCGTTCATTGGTCCATGGACAGATAGGTGGTCCAGCAGTTAGTTGTCCATAGGCAGTTCGCCAGGACGGGCGGCAGGGCAAGCGGCTAGGCAGCTTCAGCATGCGACAGCGGTTTGCCAGGCAGGGCGGTCGGCGGCGACCAGGAGGTAGGGCGGTCGGCGGCGGCGGCGGCGGCGACCAGCAGGCAGGGCGGACGGCGGTAGCCAGCAGGCAAGGAGGTTGGCGGCGGCGACTCAGTGGGAGGTCTGGGACAGGCGGCGGTTCAGCAGAAGGGGAAGTTGGCGTCGGTGGCGGTGGCGTCTCAGCGGGCGTCCGAGACGGGCAGCGACAAGGCTGCTGCTGCAGCGGCAACGACTCAGCGGGCTTCCAGGACAGGCAGCAACCAGCAGGGCGATTGGTGGCGGCCAGCAGGGGAACCGGCGGCGACCAGCAGGCAGGGCGGTCGGCGGTAGCTGCTCAGTAGGAAGGAAAGTCAGCGGCAGTGGCAGCGACTCAGCGGGCGTCCAGGACAGACAGCGACTCAGCAGGCTCCTGCGGCGGCGGCGGCTCAGCAGGAGGGGAGGACGGCAGCGGTGGTGGCGACTCAGCAGGCGGGCCGGTGGCGAAAGCGGCTCAGTAGGAGAGGGGGGGTGGTTGTCGGCGGCGACTCGGCAGGCGTCCGGGACAGGAAGCAACTCAGCAGGCAGCTGCGGAGACGGCAGGGGCGACCAGCAGGCAGGGCGGGCAGTGACGACTCAGTAGGCAGGGCGGGCAGCGACGACTCAGTAGGCGGGCCGGGTTCACCATGAATAGTAGCTGGCGCTGGAGTGCCATTGCCTTCTCTTCTCTGAACCTACTAGTAGTAAGTTCCGGTAAGAAGAGGTTGAGGATTTTCTTATTACTTCCTATAATTTGTAAGAAAAAGTTACAACTTTATACATAGACGAGATGATTCGCCGGTTACATAATATCTGGGCAAGAAAGGCATATTACATATTAGACAAAGACAAGGAGTGACTATAGGCAACAAGACATAAGGATATGAAAATGGAGGAGGGAAAGACAGAAGGAAGAGGTAGATGGGGTAGGGAAAGAGGGGAGGAAGGCAGGGAGGGAAAGAGAGAGGGAAGGAAAGAGTAAAGGAGAGTGGGTGAAGAGAAGGAGTTGAGAGAGAGAGATGAGGAGGGAGAGAGAGAAATGAGGAGGGAGAGAGGGAGATGAGGAGGGAGATGAGGAGGGAGAGAGGGAGATAAGGAGGGAGAGAGGGAAGGAAAGAGCAAGGGAGAGAAGGGTGTGAAAGGAAAGAAAGAGAGAGAGAGAGAGAGAGAGAGAGAGAGAGAGAGAGAGAGAGAGAGAGAGAGGGAAAGAGGGGAAAGAGAAGGACTGAGAGGAAGGTAGAGAGGGAGATTAGGAGGAAGAGAGGGAGATCAGGAGGGAGAGAGGGGGATGAGGATGGAGAGAGGGAGATTAGGAGGAGAGAGGAAGATGAGGAGGGAGAGAGGAAGATGAGGAGGGAGAGAGGAAGATGAGGAGGAGAGAGGAAGATGAGGAGGGAGAGAGGAAGATGAGGAGGAAGAGAGCGAGTTGAGGAGGAAGAGAAGGGAAGAAAAAAGTAAGGGAGAGAGGGGGAGAAAGAAAGAGGGGGAGAGAAGGATATAGGGAAATAGGAAGAGAGGGAGATAGGTAGAAAGGGAGAGAGGGATATGGGTATTTTCACATAGTGGATGCCAATACATCAAACCTAATGTATAAATACTATATATTTCTTATTTCGCAAAGAATTTTGAAATATTGTCATCTAACTTCCTTCATTCTAGTGGCAAGCTTAAGAGGTTTCATTCTGGCTAACGGCAGGCCACTCTGTTCAGCCGAGAACAGCAGAGGTCCAAGCTTATCCATATATAATGGATTGCACTTTGTTTGTGTGTGTGTGTGTGTGTGTGTGTGTGTGTGTGTGTGTGTGTGTGTGTGTGTGTGTGTGTGTGTGTGTGTGTGTGTGTGTGTGTGTGTGTGTGTGTGTGTGTGTGTGTGTGTGTGTGTGTGTGTGTGTGTGTGTGTGTGTGTGTGTGTGTGTTTGTGTGTGTGTGTGTGTGCGCACGCGTGTGTAACCTATAAATTCACATTTTACAAACAATTTACCTTTTACTACACTTTTCATTCATATACCCACTAGTAAACATAATCATTTATTCATGTATTTGCTTACCCCTTATTTACTTAATTGCTTATTCATTTACTTAGCCAATCGCTTGTTTGTTTATGCGTTTCTATGTTTCTATGCTAACCTAGATCTTCCCCTAACCTCACCCGGGTGTCACACATAAAAAAAGATTCAATGACAGTAAATGATAAATTCCATTAGCACACCGAGGGCCAGCTACCGGGGCGCCCACTACAGGGAGCGTTCGCTTAGGCTCTAAATGGATATGTGTGTCACACATAAATTCAATGACAGTAAATGATAAATTCCATTGGCCCACCGAAGGCCAGCTACCGGGGCGCCCACTACAGGGAGCGTTCGCTTAGGCTTTTAATGGACATGG
>NC_134792.1:30366089-30368034 GCF_046742065.1 Oratosquilla oratoria
ATATATAATAAATATAAATTTACTATATTAATATCATACAATACATATATATATATACTCTACTATATACATATATAAGTATGATGAAGAGTGGAAAAAGAAGTCACAGCACGGTCTAGCTTCCGAGTTACTGAAGTTTATTCCTGACACGGTTTCGCTCATATGCTTCTGAAGAAGCATAGAGCGAAACCGGTCAGGAATAAACTCAGTAACTCGGAACTAGACCCGGTAGACTTCTTTCCACCTTCATCAACTTGTCCACAATGTACCAAACATATATATGTATATATATTTGTAAAATATTAATAATAAAATAATATATATATATATATAGAGAGAGAGAGAGAGAGAGAGAGAGAGAGAGAGAGAGAAAGAGAGAGAGAGAGAGAGAGAGAGAGAGAGAGAGAGAGAGAGAGAGCATACACATACAGTATAGACATCCCAGTGACATAAGCATACGCGTGCGCATACAAAGCCCCACGTAGTCGTCGGTCGTCGCATAGACACACGCACGACGAACCCGAACACCGAAGCGCGAGGGGGTGGGGGGGGAAGCAAAAAGACACAAAAAGGGGCCGCAATTGGCCAACCAACTCGGAACGTGATTGGCCCGTCCCCGCGCCCCTGGGGTTGCGGGGCCCTGTGATTGGCCAGGGGCCCTGCGGGAATACCATTACCCCATTAGATTTAACAACACGAGGGCTTTTGTTCGTCTAATGGTGCGTAAAAATCGGCTAAGAATGTCACCGTTTAGGGAATGCTGGGAGGGGGAGGGGGAGAGGGGGAGGGGGAGGGGGAGGGGAGTGGGAGGGGGAGGGGGAGGGGGGGCACATCTTTTATCCGTGTTGGTTGCCGATATCTCCGCATCAGTTCAAGAAGAGCAGGATGAGGTACAGGAGGAAACAGAACAGAAAAGAGGAGGAGGAAGAAGAGGAGAAGATGGAAGAGGAAGAATAGGAGAACGAAAAATGGGAGGAAGAAGAGGAGGAAGAGGGGTAAAAGAAGAAGAGGAGGAAAATGAATGGGAGAAAGAAGAGGAGGTGGAAGAAGAGGAGGTGGAAGAGGAGGAGGTGGAAGAGGAGGTGGAGGAGAAGGAAGGGAGGACAAAGGAAAAGAGGAAGAAGAGTTGAAAAAGAAAGAAAAGAAAGATAAAGGAGAGGAAGAAGAAAAAGAGGAAGAAAAAAATACAGGATGAACAAGAGGAAAAAGAAAAGAGGAATAAGGAATGAAGGAAGAGGGAGAGGAAGAGAGGAGGAAGAAGAGGAAAAGTGAGATATGTGGAACAAGAGGAAAAGGGAAAGTGGATGAGGAAAAAGAAGAGGTGGAAGAGGAAAAGTAAAAGAAGAGGAGGAAGAGGAAAAAGAGGAAGAAGGTGGATGGGGAGAGGAACAGAGAGAACAGGAAGAAGAAGAGGTGGTAGAAAAGGAAAAGTAAAAGAAGAGGAGGAAGAGGAAAAAGAGGAAGAAGAGGATGAGGAGAGGAACAGGGAGAACAGGAAAAAGAAGAGGAGGTAGAAGAGGAAAAGTAAAAGAAGAGGAGGAAGAGGAAAAAGAGGAATAAGAGGATGAGGAGAGGAATAGGGAGAACAGGAAGAGGAAAAAGTGGAAGGGACAGAAGATGCAGAAGAGGTAGATGAAGAAGAAGAAGAAGAGGAAGAGAAAGAGGAAGAAGAGGAAGAGGAGGAGGAAGAACAGAAAGAAGATAAAGAAGAGAAAAGAAGAGGAAAAAAGTAAGAGGAAGAGGAGGAGGAAGAACAGAAAGAAGATAAAGAAGATAAAGCAGAGAAAAGAAGAGGAAGAAGAGGAAAATGAAGAAGAGGAATGAAATGCAGAAAAGAAAGCAGAAAATAACTACAACTAGACAAACGCCTAAGGAAAAGAAGAAGTGAATAGCCTACGCCAGGAGACGCTTAGTAGTTGCGGCCGAAGCCTTTACCTTTGCCCTA
>NC_134792.1:30373534-30381034 GCF_046742065.1 Oratosquilla oratoria
GCTCTCATTCGTTAGGAGTAACAGCTGTCGATCACGACTCCAACACGTGATCCAAGGCCCATGGTTTCAACTCTCCATCGACATGCTTATCAGATGGGATGTGAGGGATAACTTCTTGCCATCTGATAGAATATACCGAGTAGTTTTGCACGAATCCTGACAATCATTTGAACGGAAGGGATATGTGATTTTTGAAGGCGAGAACCCAAATGGACGGTGGTTACAATCCCGCCGCATCAACGCACAACGGCACCAAGCCCGTACAATATCAAATCTCATAGTACGGACAGTGACTTTCTATGCCTAGCAACCCCGCAGGGAGGGGTTACGATGGAAAAGTTTGAAATCATACACACACACACACAAACACACACACACACACACACACACACACACACACACACACACACACACACACACATGTATACATATATATATATAAAATATAAATATCTGTATATATATATATATATATATATATAAATAAATATATATAGATATATATATATATATATTTATATACTATATAAATATATACATATATATATAAATATATATATATAATACATCCGAGAGTTGACACCTTGACGTGGTCGATAGGCTTGAGAATCTTAATGAATACAAAAGCTATGTCGATAGAAAGGATATTGAACAGGTTTTGTAAGTAAAATGAGACAAAGAGCATCTCGCACATAGAGTCCCAGAGCCCACTGCTAACTGGCACATCCCTGGTGAGGAACAGGGAAATTCCTAATAGATATATGGGGGTACCGTCATAATGACGGCGTGGACCACTAGTTACTCTATTAATATAGAGAGCTTCACCGAATAGAATGAATAAGGTGACACCAGAGAAATATCTCACCAGAAACCAGCTGGCACTGAGGTAAGATTACTACCAATAGTCCTTCATAGCAAAGAAAAAAAAAGAAAAAAAAAGCACAACCAAAAGAAAAACCGGGCGTTCCTGTTGGATCATCGTCTCCTAAAGGTCCAACCGCATTACCTTGTGTGGTTACGGGCAGTGCGCCAACGAATGTAAGAACTGTCCAAGCAGATCCAAGTCTTGGACCTTAAATAACATAAAGAAAATGAAGATCTATACTTACAGCGTAAGAATCTTCTGGATAGTTTCATGGAAAAACTAGACAACATCAAGTAGGACATCGAAGAACGGAAGAAAAGCTGGTACAGTTACAAGATAGTCACCACCTGTTCTAATATAGAGGTAAAGAAAAAGAAAGATCTAGTAGAGTAGGATTATTGATCAAACGAGAGGTAACGTAGTCAAGTTCAGTAGTTTATCAGACAGGGTAGCTTGGATTGTGATTAGGCTGTGTAAAAGGTACACTCTAAAAATAATTCAGGTTTATGCACCGATTTCACAGAGTTCAGACGATGAAATTGAGTCCTTCTATGATGACTTAAATCAGATAATGGACCAAGAAAAAAGTAAGTACACGTTGGTAATAGGCGACTTTAATGCTAAAGTGGGGAAGAAGATGGGAAATTAGTCGTGCATTGGGAAGCTTGGGGTAGGTGAAAGAAATGACAGAGGTGAGAGTTAGTCAATCTTGCAGAGAACTACAACTTGAGAATAATTAGCACTTTCTTCCAAAAGCGTGTGGGTCGTAAATGGACCTGGAGAAGTCCAAATGGAACAATAAAGAACGAGGTAGACTTCATACTAGGAGATGAGAGCAAGAGCGTTAGCAATTTTACGGTCATAAATAAAGTCAACATGGGTAGTGAAAAAGAATGGTGGGTAGCATAGCTAAATAAACTAGCTTTAAAAAAGAAAATAAGCTTTACGAAGGTTAAGGATAACAAGAAGAAATTTCAGTTAGAAATTGAATATAGATTCGAAGCTCTAAGAATTAACGAGGACACCTCGAAAGTATGAATTTGAATTTAGCGAATAACATTAGGGAATCAGCAGAAAAAGTAGAAAGTACGAAATGTATTAGAAAAAATGAATACACCAAAGCTACAAATTACCTAATTAAAAGAAGGACTATGAAGGAGAGACGAAATAGAGAGTAGAACTAAACAAGCTTATCAACAAAAGGCAAAGATCAGAGAAAAGAAAGAGAAACATTTATAAAATAGAGGAAACTATTTGGAAAGGTAAAATTATTAAAGGGATAGAGCGCTGATATGTTTTAGGAAAACAGCAAAAATAGAAATGGAGAAATCATTAAGAAGAGTAGAAGAATTTTACCATCGAAGACAGTAGCTGAGTCAGTAAAATCATCTGTAGACGTTAGTAGTGAACCAGTAATTACAAAGGAAGAAGTGGAATTTGCTCTAAAAATATGAAACGAGGAAAAGCACTTGGGAAAGATTACATCGATAGATCTTTTGAAAGACGCAGGAAAAAAAAAAGTTCATATTAAGTTAGCTCAGTTCTACACCCAGTGTTTAGGTCAAGAAAGCATTCCTGAATCCGGTGCAATGCTATAGTGATTTTTCTTCATAAAAAAGAAGATCAGAAGGATCGTAGTAACTACCGACCGATTAGCTTGCTATCAAATATATATAAAATATTCTCCAAAATCCTTACAAATAGACTAAGTCAAATTTTAGATGGAAACTAACAGAGACAACAGGCGGGTTTTAGAAGCAGATATTCGACTCTACACCATTTGCAGGCGATAAACCAACTAATCGAGAAAACGACAGAATACAATATACCTCTTTGGCTTTTGTAGATCACGAGAAGGCTTTTGACTCGGTAGAACAAATAGTAATAATAAACTCGCTACGTAAGCAGGGTGCAAACAAACAGATCGTAAAGGTGCTAGAAAAGATTTATGCGAAAAGTACTGCTGTAATTCGACTACACAGATACTGAAAAGATCAAGATCGAGAAAGGAGTACGGCAAGGCGATACAAATTCAACCAACTTTTCTACAGCTTACTTGGAAAAGATATCCAGAAGGTTAAGTTGGGAAGAGAAAGATTTGAAGGTTAGTAGCGAATATCTTAACCACCTAAGATTTACGAATGACAATATTCTTATTTCAGAAAAAGCATAAGACTTGAAGAAATACTGAGTAATCTGAACAAGGAAAGTCTCAAAATAGGTTTAAAAATGAATAAGAATAAAACCAAAGTAATGTTCAACACGAAACTTCAAAGTAAAGACATTATAATCGATAGTGAGAGTCCATAAGAATTTGAAGAGTATAATTATTTAGGCCAGATGGTGAAAGCGACCAAGAATCATCATAATGAAATAAAAAGGCGTATTATAATTGGTTGGAAAGTGCTTAGTAAGTATAACAAAATTCTGAAAGGCTCTCTACCTTTATGTTTGAAACGTAAACTTTACAACCAATGCATTCTGCCAGCAATAATCTACGGGTGTGAGACTTGGAAACTGACGAAGGCGATGGAGACAGAGTTATTGAATGCACGGAGGAGAATGGAGGGATCAATGATGGGAATAACGCTGAGAGACCGAAAGAGAGCAAGTTGGCTGAGAGAGCAGACTAGAGTGAAAGATAATGGGAAGACGGTAAAAGAGAGGAATTGGAAGTGGGTAGGTAAGTTAGTGCGAACGACTGATGAGCAAATATGTTAATGAGTGGACGCCGCGAGATAAGAAGAGTGGAAGAGGGAGGCCAGACAGAAGGTGGAGAGAGGATATAGAGAATTTTGCAGGAGTGGCGTGGCAGAGGTTGGTGCGGCCGTGTGAATCATGGAATGTTATGAAAGAGGCCTTTGTTCAGCAGTGGACTCAGGATGAACATTTGTCCATCTATGGTCTCACTCTGTGGTTACGCCAACATGCTCTTACAACGAGTTTCAATAAAAAATAGAATAATCAATGAAGTGTAAATCCCACTATTGGAGAAAAGGAAAAATGCTATAAGAAGATACGTACGAGTATATTTACCTGTCTCGAAGTGCGTGGCTCGAAAGAGGTAGTTTCAGCCTCCTCTTCCTCCCATCGTGCAGATTCTGACGTATGTCAGATCGGGGCCAGCAACTTTAATATTCCACACTTTCCATTATTACACGCATTTTCCTTATTCCGTCTCTCATAGACACATATCTCTGATTCTCTTAATCTCATGAGAAGACTCTGAAATTGCCATTTACACCCTCTGTCATTGATAACATATATCATTGATTATTATCTTAGTCTTAGAAGGTATAGAAATTACCAATTGTCCATATCACACCATTTCGTGTCTATTACTAGTAGGGTTATTCTTACTTGTCTTTATTTATCTTACATTCTTATTGTCTGATTACCTCATTTCTCTTATATTCGTATGATATATATTTACATGTGTTGATCTAATTGACCCAGATTCCCATTCCCTATGTGTTATTGTATTATACCTGTATTGTTTTGTTCTCTTAAGATACTTGTTGTTAGTTACTTCAAGTTTAATATTCCTCTCTAGAATCTTCTGTCTTTGTTACTTTTTTACTTCTAGTCATATATTTCTATCTAGATACAGACTGGATAACTAAATCTTAAGTTTACTACTAGAAGTGAGCTGACACTTGAGCTACCTCATCATAACAAAATAATTATATATATATATACATATATATAAACAAACTATATATATATATATATATATATACAGTATAATAGATATATATACATATATATATATATTGGTGAAGCGTGGCATGAGATTCTCTCTGAGACGCTATTCTGTTTAAAAACGACAGCAAAAGAATTATTGATTAGTTTTTTTTTTCCGTGAGCTCTCAAGCTTGCGAAAAGTAGATTTTTGGTAGGGGGAGAAGGGAGTAAATCAGATTTCCAAAATACATAAGGAAACACAAAAGTTTATAATAGACACAAAAGTATAGTACACAATAAACACAATACAAGAAATTAATACGAAGAAATACGAGCAAAAAACAAAATACAAGCACAGACAAAAAAGTTTATCTAGACTTTTTCGCAGATCTTTCTGCATCCTCAGTTGAAGTGAAAAGAAAGGGAAAGGGAGCATATTTTAAAATGAAATGGGAAGCACGGGGAGAAGTCACCGTTTTGCTACTGGGGTAAGTCACACGCAGGACCACAAAAACTGGGAGAGATCACAAGTAGGCGGAAATGGTACTCGGGGAGGTCACTCCCGGGTTCGGCGCCAATCTGCTTCTCAGTCCTTTGGGAACGACGTATGGTAGGAAAGTTCTTCCCTTTCGCGGGGAATGGGGAGCCTCTGGGAAGGAGAGCCCGATGTCTTGGGATTGTCCATCTGGCTCCTCCGAACAGGTATCATGCTAGGGAGGAGGGCGAAATCATTTACCAGCCTATTAATGGCAGGTTGCAGCTCCTTTATCCCTATGGCTTCCAAGATAGCCAATGCGCTGAGGGTCCTCTTCCTTTGCCACAACTTCGGTGTTTTTTACTCCATAGTCTCCCTATCGAGGTGGCGTCGATGCTGGACCAGTGGTGTTGCTTGGTCCCTCCCGTGTTGCAAGTGCATGGTGGATTCCTTCTAAGATAATGTGGTGGTCGTCCCTTCCCACGTAGACAGAAAGGGGGCGAGCAGTCCTCGCTCTGGGCATGTGTATTTATATACTACTTGGGATTGACGAACCTCCTGGGTTTCTGGAGCGGGGTTGTTCCTTAAAAGTAGAGAAGAGGTCTTCATACTTTTGTAAAAGATTGTGAAGGACAAGTTATCACTTTCTTTTTTGGGGACAACCATTCTATAGATTATGTTCTTTATAAATCTTTTCATCCACCTTGTATTTGGTAGACATGCAAGCTTTGTAGAACACCTTAATTGCGGTCCCTTCGTGTCCTACTGTATACGGACGGTGTTATGCTTATTACCATATGCCGATCACTCTGCGAAGATTGGCTTGGACCTCGTGATTAGTGTAACCATTGTTGATACAGGAGTTGGTGGACCCGATCAAACTCTTTTTGAGTGGCACTCCAAGAAGAACAGTGGCTGAGGGCTCTCTTCTGAAAAAGGCGCTAATGGTGGCGTCTTTGTACCTCTGAGGACACTCGCTCTCTCCATTCATAGCACAGCTCCTGGATTGGTTTCTTTGGACGTAGACCCTATAAGAAAAAAGAATGACAATTAGTCTGCTTGAGTAGGACGTCCAGGAAAGGGGAGGGAACCCCCTTCACATGTGCTCTACGGTGAAGTTAAGTTCCCGCCACCTCCATGAACTTCCCCCTCAATTGATCAAATTCAGAAAGGGAGTCAGTTTTAACAAATATTATCATCTATATATCTGCAATAAAGGCTAGTTTATTCAATTTGACTAAAAATAAATTCCTCTACAGTTCCCATGAAAAAATTGGCAAACCAAACACCAAGGGGGGATCCCATTGGCAACTCCATCAATTTGGCGGTAGAGTGTCCCAACTGGAGAGCGGAAAGGGGCTTCTATGGTGCAAAATTGAAGCAGGGTCCGTAGGTGTTTCTTCAAGTATGTTTAAAGGGTCCTGGGGCTGGTCCGCTTCTGTAAACTTTGTCGCAATATGACATCTATCGATCCTATCCACATGGACATTGGTTAATCAGAGATTCAGCATCCAGCGAAGCTATTTATCCCTGGCTGGGAGCGTCATTCACCAGTTTCTATGAACTGGTGAGAAGATGCCAGGCTGAATCTGCAGGGGACAAAAAGGGGAAAAACGTTCATTAAGTTTTTTCGCTTAACTGATAAGTAGGAGTAATGAATCTGGCTGCAATGGGACTAAGAGGGTTGTTGGGTTTATGCGTCTGAACGATTGCCATAACAATAACCAGGATTATACTCGCCGGACAATTAACAGAATTTTATATACCACCTGTCAACCCGCGTTGTTTGACATCTATGATCTTGATGACCTTCGAGGTAAGTTCCGGGATAGGGTTCTTCTGGATGGGCTGGAACTTAGTCCCTATCCTCTAGAATGGAGTCAATTTTCTCCAGGTATTCGGAGGTAGAAATGAGAACGAATATTGATGCCATGTCAGCACGTCTTATTTTACATCTCGGTTTGTTTCGTAGTCGTTGGGCGGCTTCACAAAATGTCCTCCTCTGTAAAACAGAACTAGTAAAGGTTCCCCGCTGTCACTGCCGGCTTTCAGCAACAAGCTCAGCTGCAAGCGTTGGGCTAACAATCTAAAATACCCTCCTTAGCGAGATTGAGGATCCTTTCTATGAACAAAAAGAGCTACTCGACATGGGACTAAACTGTCATGTCCTCATCCAAACCTAGGCCACAACCAATAAGAGAGTTGCAATAGATGTCCCTCAAAGAAAGCATCCTCAAACTCGCTAAGGAGGGTATTTTAGATGTTAGCCAACCTTGGCAGCCTGAGCTTGTGCTGAAGCCGGCAAGCAGCGTGGAACCTTTACTAGTTCCTGTTTTACCAGAGTAACAATATTGAAGCCGCCCAACGACTACGAAACAACGGAAGTAACCATAAGACCGTGCTGACAAGGCATCCCAAAATTCGTTCTCAATTCTAGCCCTCCGAATACCAGGAGAAAATTGACTCCATTCTAGAG
>NC_134792.1:30388534-30398534 GCF_046742065.1 Oratosquilla oratoria
CATAAGCAAATAAGAGATTAACACCCCATCCTAGAGATGGTTCCATACATATGTTTTAGTAATGTAACCTTCGTTTTATGTGGCCATTGGTCACTTAGTCTCTCGGTAACACGTGATCGTTGCCTCATAAAATGGGGGCCGCGAGACCTTTCCCCATGCCATACGCCATCATAGCCACATTAATATGATCAAAGTCAATAACATAGGGAGATAGATGGCGTTCAGATTTTCCCCTCTGCATTTACAAACGTATTCACCTTAAGGATGATGTTGACGTTTCATTCAGTATTTATTAACGCAAATCCTTAGATTTTCTTTTTCAATTTTGCAAATGTATTCACTCTACGGCCCCGTTCACATTAGCGGTTTCAACCGTCGCGATTTGAAAAGCGGCGGTTTAATTACAATGTAAGTTAATGGAGGCGTTCACACACAACCGCGTAGTTTTTCCTTGACTATTTGGTACCGTCGCGGTTTCCGTGCCGTTCAAACTGCTAGTGTGAAAATGGCCTAAAAATAACGTTTTGAGCTTAACAAGGTCTAGATTTCAACGGTTCTCTCTAAACATGACCATTTGAGTTTTATTCCAAACGTTTGCAAATGCATTTACCCAAGAGATGAACATTTTGATTTAATCCCAACGTCGCCATTCACCCTAAAAAAATTCAAGTCTACTCTCATCCTAAGGCTGGGATGACAGGTGGTAATGGACAGGGAACTGCCTGGTGTAGGCCTTATGGTCTCTTGTAGTCTCTATGTTCTTATGTTATCCTAGGATGACATTTTGAAGTTACAGTGTGATTGTTCTGAATTTGCTCGTAACGTACTCACCCTAAGAATGACGTTTGAGTTTAGTCTCAACGTTTACAAACGTATCACCCTAACTATGACGTTTTGAATTGTGTCTCAACGTTCAGAAACGTATTCATCCTAAGAATAACGTTTTGAGTTTAGGGTCAGTGCTTAGAAACGTGCTTACCCTAAGGATGACGCTTTAACTTTTACCTCAACAATTAGAAACTTATCCTGAAGATGACATTTGAGATGAGTCCCGCTTAGAAACATATTCACCCTAAGAATGACGTTTTGAGTTTAGCCTCAACGTTTAGAAACGTACTCACCCTAAAATGACGTTTTAGGTATAGTCTCAACATTTAGTAACGTTCTCACCCTAAAGATGACGCTTAAAAACATATTTACCCTGAGGAAAGTCTTATCTAATTTAACCTTAAAGGTCAACTGAAAAGGTTTTCAAAGAGGTGGTGAATATTTGCTAGATGTATAGCTTAGTCACTTTTTGATAAAATAATGCAAAAATAAATCGTAATTATTATGCAAAATATCGGTAGCAGACGAACTTTTCCTTCGTCGACCTTCGGCTGTTCTCGTGAGGCTGTGACGTCAGGTTTGCTGTTTACATTCTGATGTGCCATGTGCGTGCATTATAAAATTCCCTGCCACGCTGCCAACATTATCAGTGATCTGTCATATTTCGTGTGTTAGCAAGGTTTTATCAAGTATTTAGTTCGAAAATGGTTTATTGTGTCGCCGCAAATTGCAACAGTGATTCGACGAAACAAACATCAGCGCTGGAATCGTATCACAAGGTTGTGTGCTTCTTTGCTCCCAAGTCCCAGCACTTTTTTATGAAGCAATGAAAGGAAGGCAAGTACATATGTAACTTCAAACATCTCTTGATGTAATTTCACTACGGTAATTCAGGCACAAGGGGGCTGAATTCATATTGAGAATGGTAAAATGTATGCATGGTGATTGAAAATTATCATTATTAATTTTCCACTTTCAGACTACTACTTGCTGCCCTTCATTTCAATGAAAATTCATGTAGAAAGTAGAAAAAAAAAGAAAAAAAATGGAGAGCCTCAATGGGCTATATCTTATCCCAAAGCCAAAAAAGGTGTTGGAGTGGCGAAGGAGAAGGTTGATCTAAGATATGGTGAGTGTATAAAGCATTATTGTGCTACATATTGCATCCAAACTGTGAAACTCCATAGGATTTCCTACTGAAACAATGTGATAAATTCAAAATACCTAAGAATTTTGTATTGTTCTGATAATATGACAAACTAAACATTAAAATTTACAAAAGATAAATCTCCAAATTTTTTATTTACAGAATATGTATAAATTTTACTTGAATTACTGAGGTTGCGTTCTGAATATCCATCATACAAGCTTGCAAGAGATCCCAATCTTCAGTACTCTATGAAAGTTCCTGAAATAGTCTGTTCCAAGTACGAAAAAACAAGAGAAGTTTGACATCATCCAGAAACAAAGGTCCCGGTTTAATCGTCCAACGGTGAATTTTTTCATATACTAAGGACAAATAGTACTCCAAATATAATTCCAAGAATCTGAACCAAAGTCATTGCTGAAGGGTATTTCAATAATGTGTAATGTCCATCTGGGCCAGGCCATTTTTTCCTAATTTGGTCACTGGCACACACAGGAAGGGACAGGCGATTTCTTTTGCCCAGTCGTTGCCAACACCACTCCACTAAATTACGATAGGCAAGATACCTGTACAGCCTGAAAGAAATAAAAGGATCAATTTATAATTAATTATTCATTTTGCTGTGAATTCGTGTAAATATGCATTTTTACATATTTTAAGAATAGATATAAATTTGCATAAGATTAGTGGTATTTACTTCAAAACACGACTGCTACCACAATTTCGGCAATATTATTCAAATCAAAAGACCTGGACTTATATGCAAGTGACTCAACAATAGACAGTATGAATGTAACTGAAATACTGCAATGCTATGTGCACATGTATAGGCCTACTCATTTGTGCGGAGGTTAGTTATTCCCAATCGGCCCCTCGTCATTGATGAATCTATACATTGTCAATTCAAGAGCATATGGATTCAGGCAGACCACTGAAAATCCTGGGTGCTCGTTGATGCACTGGCATCCGTTTGCCTCAAGGTTTCCCTTCTTTTCTTGGATTGCGCTGTAATAAGAGCAACACAAGCTCTCTCTGCCCTTTCGCTGTGGAACACAATGGCCACAGCTGCACCTGAAATAGTTAAATTCATTGATTTTAGCAAGGCCATGCAATGGGAAATGGGAGGGCGGCCGGGTGGGGAGGGTAACTCCTTCTGCAAGCTACAGGTTACCTGGAATAAAGTAAGAACCTGAGCAAATGTTAAAAAATTTAATTAAAATTTCTTCTAGTTGTTCATAGGTCTATGCCATGAATGCCATAGGCTTAATCATGCTAAGCTCCTTGCATGAACAAATGAACTATCCATGAACTGTGGACGGGGTTACCTTGGTGGTCGTGTGAATGTTTCTCCAACAAAATCAAATCAAATCCACCCCTACTGGGCATACTGGGGCCTGGTAGATAGAGCCAGTCCCATCAACGTCTGCTAGGTATTAGGCCTACCATTTCATGCCTTCAAACCTTCATCCGCACGTCTGATGACAAACCAACGAAATCATGTGTCTGGTCTGGTGTGGTTGGTGGTGTGCATTTATGTATGTAAAGCGTGCATGCAATAATGCATTCCGACGAACTCACCAGTCCTTATTTTTCTGCTCGTTCTGGACGTTCTTCTTCTGAAGATTCCTCACTCTCGACATGTTCTTCGTCAGTTGAGTCTTGTTTGGATATCCGAATTAGTTCGTACATGTATCCTTGTACTATATCCACACTGGAACACGAGAAGGCATCCAAATCTGACAAATCTTCTTCATTCGATGTGAAATCCCCATCGTGTTGCTCGCTGGCAACCCTGACGTCATCAGTTACCCTAGCGGTGGAAAACGTAACTACGACATTGAAAAGTTCGTCTGCTACCAAGCACTTTTAAGACCATGCTATTTGAATAAAATCAGGACTATAAAATGCTAGAAACATGCATTTTAGTGTTCTAACTTCTAAGTTATATTTCCATACATGAAATAAAAAAAATAAAGAAATACAAAACATCCTCAGTTGACCTTTAACGTTTATTGACACATCAAGCACTGATTAATTATTCCTTTATCCAGTGGGTGAAAAAACATTTTAAAGCCTTAGGACACTTCAATCTAGAGATAGCGGCATGCAGCTAATTGTAAGTGTCTTCTAAAAAGTGTTGATTTGAGAACCATGCCTTCGCCCATATAGCTGTGATGAAGTCACAAGTAGCTTTCAGCTGATCTCTCCATTTCGGAAGGAGAAAAAAGCAATAAATCCAAAGATTGCCCGCGAATTCCACCTGGCACTATGAAGGGAGGGTAGCTTCCGCCATTTCATATGAGGCCATTTTCTCTCTATGTGGTAGTATTTATATGCTTCACAGAGTTCAAAAAGAAACCAAAAGCCATCTCTCTATCCCGGGTTTTCTCATGTTGGCATCATTTCTAAACCAGAATAGCTTTTTTGTAAGTTCTCATAGCCTACCAAAAACTTCATCAGTGAAATAGTAGTTGACACTTGCTGACCATGATTTTGTTGAGAAAAAGGAATCCATCACGTGCCGTAGAACCAAGTCGAGAAAATGATGTTGGCATCCAATAAACTGAGGCTCTTCAAGTCCCTTTTGTCCGAACTGTCTCTGAAGCCTAAGAATAACGCCACTTTGATGGCCTGTATTGACTGCTGATGTGTCGGGAATAATCATTTTGACACTCCTCCATGCATTGTATTCATCTAGCAGGGTTTGAAGTGGGATAAAGATGTCCTCAGCTGATCCGCTTTCACAACCCAAAATGCCGAGGTGAAGAATTCTTGCAAAATTCTTTACACAGACCACTTGATATTCTTTATTGTCAATTCTCTTCCCATCAAAATGCAAGCAAAATTCCTCTTCAGTCAGGAATTTCTTTCAGTCGGTTCTTGACTCTTTCTGCATTCTTTATCACTCGACGCCAAATTCCCGTTTGTGATGATGTGGGGACATCTATTTCTTTTTCAGCTAAGTTTTGAAGAACATTTAATGCTTTCCTTGTTGACAAGAACACTTTTGATACCAGCTTGGCAGCAGATTTTGTTGCGTGATATTTTTGTTTCATGAGAGGAAACTCTTTTGCAACATCAGAAACAGTGCTGTTCCTTTCTTCTTCACTACTACTATTCAATTTTTGCACTTAGTTGTTGACGGTTCTGATGAATTTCTTGGTCGTTTGGAAGGGTGGATCATTGACACAGGAGCCCCTTTCTCAATCGAGTATCCCACTCGACCTCCTGATTCTATTTGTTTTCTGTAAAGTTCTTTGTCTTCACTGCAAAGCCAGTTTCCATTCGGTTTTGTAATATCGAAAAGATGAGTGAGATTTCTTTCAAATTCTTCATTTTGCCGCTTTCTATATTTTTCAAACACTTTCCCTATCTTATCAACCTTTGCTAACTGCTTCTTGGAAAGAAAAGGGAAGCTAAGTTTCTCCCAAAGCTTCAGCAATTCTTGAGATATCTTCCTTATTCGGTCTGTTCGCGCTTTGAGTTCATCGTACAACCCCAAACCTCTACCAACAATGTCCTTGTTCATAGGCATTTTGCACATGATATCATTTATCTCCTCTTTCATTTCTGGTATGCTTGGACGGCTATTTATAGTTGTTGTCAAATTCCGTGTTTATTTCTTTTCAGCTGATTCCACCGCTGATTTGGATCGTTTACTTTCAAAAGACATGTTTGAATCTGAAAGCAGAATGCAGGCAATGAAAAATGAGAATGGAGAATACACTAGCTACTGCAAAGAGTATTTAAACCAATTTTGATTTTTCATTATAATGCACGAAAGATATATACTATCCAGTAATATGTAAGTATCTATTATCCACCTATTTTACACATGTATTTGGAAATGCTACATGGTAAGAAAACTTATTCCATAATACTTACAGAATTGTAAAGTCAGTCATTGTTTCTTTGTCTACACAGCACACACTCAAAACTACAGTTAGCAAAATTGACTTCAGACAGCTGCCGATACTACTGCTGACACCCCCTCAGGCCCTCAGTTCCTGTGTACAGCAAAAATTAAACCATGTTGGGTGTGGGAGGCTTTTACATAACCAAAATGAAATAACATAAAAAAAAAACCTAACATGGCGGCAAAGGTTCATCAAATGCAACATAAGGAAAATAATTTGTTTGAAAAAAGTTAAAAAGTCATATCTCTCATATATATATGTATACATTATATATATATATATATATATATATATATATATATATATATATATATATATATATATATATATTACACACATACATGTACATACGTACATACACATGCACACAAAATAAAAAATAATACTATGTTGTCTTTTTTTTTTTTTTTTCTAACCAAAGGTTCTCCTTCGCTGAATAGAACGTCGTCAACCGGGACTAAATGACCCAATGGTCCAAAAGTGTCCAGTCCACTTCGCCCCACGGGGGACCCGGAGGATGCGCCGCAATCGTCGACCTGACCGCAATACGTCCTGAAAGAAAAACAAAATATTCTTGTCGAATTCTGGACCCAAGTCAGTCTATTCTATTTTCCGAGATTTAACCCCTGTGACACTCTGCCAGGAGCCAGGCCGTTTCATTCATCCCTGTGTCACCCCCCACTCCCCCTTGAATGCCTGGCATCTCCTCCTCTTCCTCCTCCTCATCTTCCTCCTCCTCATCTTCCTCCTCCTCATCTTCCTCCTCCTCATCTTCCTCCTCCTCTACTTCATCTTCCTCCTCCTCTTTTTTCTCCTCTTCCTACTCCTCCAATGCTTTCCGTAGTGCCAAAGAAACGTCAACAAGTCCAAGTAACTGCCACTACATAAAAATCCAACACCTGGAGGTCGATGCCTGGCAGTCAGCTCCAAAGTGTCATTACCTCTTAGTTTGTTTGTTTGTTTGTTCATTTATTACGTACCCCTTACTAAAGAGAACCAGTTTTCTTTAGGGGATAAATGGTAGTTATTGATCAAAAGTGACGGAAAAAAGGAACAAGATTTAATATTCATTCCTTCATTTTTCATCTATTTATTATATCTATTTTTATTCATATATTTACTCATTTATTTTTCTGCCTATTTTATTCGCTTATTTCATTTGTTTATCTATTCTAGCTTTTTATTTTATAATAAAGAAGATATAATATATATATATATATATATATATATATATATACATATATATACATATATATATACATACATCTATATGCATATATATACATATATATATATACATATATATATACATATATATATACATATATATATATAAATGCATATATATATACATGTATATATATATATGTCTATTTATATATATACATATATATATATATATATATATATATATATATATATCACGATTCACCTATAGGTCAGGCTAGTCGCGACACGAAAAGAAAAGACAAGTTAAGGTCTGTGCGCAGTTCGGACGAATGACAGAGAGTTCAGGCAGGATTATTACACGAACAAGATAAAACATACAACATAAATGAACTTAGAATAAAAACAGCATATTATGTATGACATGATATAATATTTCAACAAAAACCCACTGTGTTGGATAAGAAGAAATGAAATAAATAGATTCCATATATTTCGATCACGGACTGTGATCCTCTTCAGTGGAATACAGAGTAGAGGAGCAAAAGGCATGTCTTATAAACAGTAAAAGAAGGAACATGGATAGGACTCAGGTAGCGTCTAATGCTTTGCGGGGCAGGTCACCCGCCTTCACCAGAGATGGTAGTAATTTGTTGACTGCCCAGGTGGTAATGCAGTCAGGTGTCCATTGTCCATGAGATATATTGAAATTTGGACATTTTTTAATCAAGGATGATTCTATTATTTTCCTTTTAAAACTGCACTTTGAATTGAATATAATTTTTGCTTCATTCCAATCTATACGGTGGCCTTCCTTGTCTACGTGTTGGAAGACAGCGGAATTTTGGTGTGCATATTTGACTGAATTTCTGTGTTCTTGCATCCTGGTATGCAAATCTCTACCTGTTTGTCCCCAATATACATCATTACAATCGGAGCATGGAAGTTTATACACACCTTGATGTATTTCTTCTCTAGGTCTTTGGTGTACATTAACTACTTTCCTAGACAAATTATTGGGAAAACTAAAAACAATTTTAATGTCTTTCTGTGGTAAAAATTGCGAAATGTCATTTAAGGACCTATTATAAGGCAATTTGATACAGTTTTTTTCCCAACCGAAATTCTTACTGGAATGGGAAGTCACTTTGGATCCACTTCCCATTCCAGTAAGAATTTTGCTCCTCTACTCTGTATTCCACTGAAGAGGATCACAGTCCGTGATCGAAATATATGGAATCTATTTATTTCATTTCTTCTTATCCAACACAGTGGGTTTTTGTTGAAATTTACTAATGTGTTACGACATTACTTTGTAGTTATGAAACAATATGATTATATTATTCACCAAGTATTTGTTGAGTGTGCTTTTGTTTGCAACACGTAAGATCAAGTGGGCGAAACGAAGTCTTGCTTATGATGTAGACGAGTCTTGATACCGGTTGCTGAGGTCACAACAACTGTCTCAGGGGACAAATAGGTAGTTTGAGGTGAAAATTATGGAAGATACCTTCTGGTAGCTCTCTTCCTGTAAAATACAACTAGGTAAATACAACTATGTAAACACACACACACACACACACACACACACACACACACACACACACACACACACACACACACACACACACACACACACACACACACACACACACACACACACACACACACACACACACACACACACACACACACACACACAGCTTTCCTCCCACAAATACAACTAGGTAAATACACACACACATACACACACACACAATATTTTTTACTTGTTTATTCTGTTTTCTGTCGTCAGAAACGTAGACAGGCTTTTTTGGCGTTTCTAGAATATGCGAGTAATGTTAGCTAATTTTGTAGTAATCAGCTATCGTGGCACTCGTCACTGTGGTTCAAAATTCAATTTCCGGCGAACAGTCATCCTCATTATCTCATTTTGATACATAAATCCCGGTTATTGATATTGATGGAAGCGTTGAATGTAATTAGATTAATTGTAGTGGTGGAAAAAATAACGCCTAAACATTAAAAAAGATAATGATAAAGCAGTAAAAAAAAATCTTAATCAACCGTGTTTGTGAAAAAATATGTATAAAGATGTAATGAGAAACAACAATGACAAAACGGTGATGACGATGATGACGATAGTAGTAGTAGTAGTAGTAGTAGTAGTAGTAGTAGTAGTAGTAGTAGTAGTAGTAGTAGTAGTAGTAGTAGTAGTAGTAGTAGTAGTAGTCGTAGTAGTAGTAGTAGTAGTAGTAGTGGCAGTAATAGTAGTAGTATCAAAAGTCAAGTGCCGAGTTTTGTTCAAGTATGTAGAGAACACGTACAGAGAACCAGCAAAGCTATTCGTCACCAACAGAGTTGAGAAGATAGAAACGAAAGTGGAATCCATCAAATCATAGGAAGACACCACTCAGGAAGACCCGGTGGCCGTGGCAATGTACGCGCTTGGTCTTATACACCTGCAGCAGAGGATACAACATGAGGACACCAGGGTTAAACAGGTAGCATATGCAGATCATCTCACGGGGGCAGAGAAAGTAGCGAATGTAAAAAATGATGGGATCTGGTGCAGACACACGGTCCGGACTTGGGTTAAATCCCGAATGCAAAGAAGTCTGTCCTCATAGTGAAGCCAGATTACCTTGACAAAGCCAAAAACCTCTTTAAAAATAGTGAAGTGACTGTAACTAGATAGTGGGAAAGACATCTCGGTGCAGTTATCGGCTATGAATAATTTAAAAAGCGATATATCAAAAACAAAGTTAATGAATGGGTAGCGGAAGTTAGGCTGCTAGCTAACTTTGCAAAGACTGAACCACATTCATATATGGTGCTAAACATAAGTGGAATTACATTTTAAGGACGGTACCAATCGTCACCGAACTATTAAGTCCTCTCGAAAAAAACTATCAGAAGTGAGCTGATTCCGGCTATCAAC
>NC_134792.1:30413534-30416034 GCF_046742065.1 Oratosquilla oratoria
ACTTCAGTTCCAACGCCCACTCCTAGCCCATAAGAGGGGACTCACGGAACTGAATGAATTCTCCCGACGGCCGACGAAACGGGGCGTGCTTCAGAATTTTAACGCGTTAAAGTCTCAGATCCCACATGTCCAAAGCCCTACAGACTTCAATCAAGAGGAGTTAGGGAAGCAAGATTTTATCGGATCTACTGTGTGTATGTGTTTGTGTGTGGTTATGTATGTGTGTGTGTATGTAAGTGGTTATGTACGTGTGTGTATGTGTAAATGTGCGCGCGTGTGTGTGTGTGTGAGTGTGTGTGTGTGTGTGAGTGTGTGTGTCTCACGTCCTCCCTCCCTCCCTCCCTCCTTCCCTCCCTCCTTCCCTCCCCCTCACCCCTTCGTTTAGCGTTCTCGTTTCGGCGCATAGTCGACGACAAGAGTTCCTGGACTCAAGGGGCCGATGGAATATAGGGGGAAGGCGGGATGGTTACTGATATTCAACCCCCATCAGCCTGGTTATGCACCTGGGTGATTTTATTCTGGTTGGCGTCTCACGGTTGGGTGAAGCTGGGGAAGGGGTTGGGCTTTAGTGGACAAAAGTGCGAAGGGGTCCCGACCTCCTGAGACACCTTTCAAAACCGGGACCGCCTACCGGAGATCCATAAGATCGCCCGTTTATAGCCAGAATAAAATCCATGAGGGACGTGTTTAGGGGGTTGACCCTTTTCGATGGGGAGGGGGATGACCTTAAGTCATGTTTTTTTTTTTTTCTTTTTTCTTTTTTCTTTTTTTTTCTTTAGGAGGGGCGCTCATTGTCCAATGTAATAGACTTTGTAGACTTTGTCCAGGTCTCTATGTAGTGATTCAGTCTTTTTCTGTACTTACTCTCATTAATAGTTTTGCGTCATCTGCAAAGAAGTTCATATAACATTCTACACCTTCATCCATATCATTTATATATATGGCAAACATTATCGGAGCCAATACTGAACCCTGTGTGACTTCACTTATCATTTCTTCCCAGGTCGAGTTTTTATCTCCAAGCACCACTCTTATCTATTTATTTATTTATTTATTTATTCATTTATTTATTTATTTCATCTTTTTTTTATGGAAAAAATCTTCCCTCCATTTCAATAATTTTCCTTATACACCTCCTGTTGTTTCGAGTTTTCTTAATATTATTTCTTTATCAAACGCCTTTTGTAAATCTAGGAAAGCAGAGCCTGCCCATCCGTCCCTTTCTCGCATTATATCTATTAACCTTGAATAAAAACAAATCAAGTTTGTGGCACATGATCTTCCTTGTCTAAAACCGAATTGTTTTGGATTTAGTATATTGTTCCCTTCCAGATGTTTAGTCCACATACTTTTGATGACTTTTTCACATATTTTAGCTAGTGTATTTGTAAGGGAGACCTTGTTTCCCTTTTCATATATTGCCACAATATTAGCATTTTTTCAGTCTTGCGGTACCTTTCCTTCTTTGAGTGAGCAATTTATTATCTTATATACTTTTTCCATTAATTCATCTATACGTTCTTTGTGTATCCAGTTCGCCATTCTGTCCGGGCCGTGTGATTTTCTGACATCAAGATTCATTATTTGGACCCTTGTTTCTTTCTGTGTCACAATTATTTCTTTTATTAGGGGACCTTTCTCCCTGTACTTCATCCCAATTGTGTATGTTTTCTTTTGTGAATACAAATTTGAAATGTTTGTTCATAATTTCAGCCATTTCTATATCTTCTATATATTCCGTATTCTCTTGACGTAGTTTCACTATTTCCTGTTTATTCTTTAATTAACCATTTACATATCTATAGAATGATTTAGGGTGATCCTTACACTTGTCTATTATGTTTTTTTCATATCATAGTTTCTTTTTTCTCCTTCGTATTCTTACATATTCATTTCTTATTTTGATATATATTTGCCACTTAACCTATTTTCCATCTATTCAAAGCTTTGTCTCTTCTATATTTTGCCTCACTACATTTTTGTTGTACCAACACTTAAAATATACATTTTCCTATTTTTTGTTTTGGTACGTACTTACCCACTCCTTCATTATAGATTTCTTTTAATATCGTCCATTTCTCTTCCACCTGTGTTTCTTCATTAAAGAAGTTTTCCCAACTTGCTTTTTGAAAGAATTTTCTGAGTTTCCCAAAATCCGTTTTGTTATACATCAGTCTTCCTCTTCTGTGTTTCTCATTTCTTCACAGATAAATTTCATCTTTAAGTTCGAGCTCAAGAAAGTATGTGGTCACTCTTCCCAAGTCTTGTATTCCATTTTATCCACAATTTCAGCCTCTGACGTAAATATCAATCTAGTCTCGATGGTTCTTCATTATTTCTCTATCTGGAATTCTCTTTTACCTATTGAGTCATTGTGTATTCAATGGACATGTCCAGTAGTATGTTTTCCCAAAGGTCTTCTCCTGTCATCTCTTCCCAACATATTTCTTTAGAGTTAAAGTCACCCATAATTACAAAACTTCCTCCTTCTGTCAGTGTT
>NC_134792.1:30431034-30438534 GCF_046742065.1 Oratosquilla oratoria
AATTTGGGGGCTTTCGATAGATTTAGCTTAGGAAATCAAATAGATTGACATTTGGTTCGGACAAGCGAGCTGTTAGATCCACAAGCCCAAGCATGATGGAAAGCTACAAATAGTTTAGGACTCTCAATACAGAAACGGTACGAGGCGGTTTGATTTGACCCGACCAAGGACCACAACTATGCAAATGTAATTCAAGTTTACTGAATAGTTGTGCATTCACTTTGGACTTGAATAGTTGTATTGTGTATATTTTTGACATAGCTAAAAAAATCCACCAATTTTTTTTTATCAGTGTTGTCATTTTTCATTTTTGTTATGCTCTTTTTTCGATAAATTTTTAGAAAAAGTTGAGTAAATTTGAGAAAGAATGACAAATAAAAAGAAGAAAAATAGGAAATAGAAAGGTCTATACTCCGCTCAACTGAATTTGAAGATTAATTAGAGAAAAAAGGCGAAATCCATATATTAACATAAAAAAAATGATTCATGATAAAACAAAACTGTCAACAGTCTATTCACCATATTACTACATTAATACATTAATACCACTATATTACAGGAAAAAAGATATATACATTTCTTAGACCCTGGACTGAAAGTTTGATGAAATAACTACACGAAAGAAAAACTAGTAAAAGCAAAATGAAAAAATAAAATAGATAAACAAGTAAATGAATAAAAGAAAATAGATAAAAAAAAAAACACCGACTGCGTGATTTTCTCTAAATTTAAACGAGTCATTATTTTCCTTCTCATTACTTTAGTAATTCCTCCTCGACGATTAATCATTTTCTTCTTAAGTAACTGGATATTTCTAAGGTATTAGATCAAGTGAGGCAATAGCGGTTTGAGAGTCCTAGCCGCAGCAGCAACAGCTCGAACAAGGTACCAATGATTTACAAGTAATTGTAATACTAAGAGAGTAGAGATTGCAAAAAGACGTCAAGAGAAATATGGGTATATTTAGACCTCGTATCGTCACGGGTATCGACAGTATCATCATGACGAATATTGTTGTTGATGATAACAGTAACAATATCAACAACAACAACAACAACAACAACAATAATAACAATAATAATAATAATAATAATAATAATAATAATAATAATAATAATAATAATAATAATAATAATAATAATAATAATGATAATAATAATAATAATAATGATAATAATAACAATAGTAATAATAATAATAATAATAATAATAATAATAATAATATAAAAATAATAATAATAATAATAATAATAATAATAATAAATAATAATAATAATAATAATAATAATAATAATGATAATGATGATAATAATAATAATTATATAATAATAATAATAATAATAATTATTATAATTATAATAATAATAATAATAATAATAATAATAATAATAATAATAATAATAATAATAATAATAATAATAATAATAATAATAATAATAATAATAATAATAATAATAATAATAATAATAATAATAATAATAATAATAATAATAATAATAATAATAATAATAATAATAACAATAATAATAATAATAATACCAATAACAACAATAATAACTGCCTCAAGTTTCACGGGCTGGAAACCCGCAGCCCCACAGTGACCGGCAACGGTTCCCAGGCCTCGATTTTGCGTTGTGTTACTGCTAGACAATCTATATAAGCAACTATGAGGTCTAAATATCATACCCATATTTCTCTTGACGTCTTTTTGCAATCTCTCCTCTCTTAGTATTACAATTACTTGTAAATCCTTGGTACCTTGTTCGAGCTGTTGCTGCTGCGGCTAGGACTCTCAAACCGCTATTGCCTCATTTGATCTAATTACTTAGAAATATCCAGTTACTTAAGAAGAAAATGATTCATCGTCGAGGAGGAATTACTAAGGTAATGAGAAGATAAATAATGACTCGATTAAATTTAGAGAGAATCACGCAGTCGGTATTTTTTATTGTTCAATTTTTCTTTTATTCATTCGTTTGTTTATCTATTTTATTTTTTCAACTATGATAAAAGGAGTGATCAGTCCCCGGTTGCCAGCTCAACGACGTCCAGGAATAGCAACCTCGTTGCTACCTCTTTCCTCTTCTTCCTTGTCCTACTCCTCCTCTTTCTTCCTCTTCTTCTTCCTAGCTCTTTTTTCTTCCTCCTCCCCCTCCTCCTATCTCCTCCTCCTCCTCCTATCTCTTCCTCTTCCTACTCCTCCCCTTACCTCTTCTTCCTCCACCTTCTCCATCGTTCTACTCCCTCCTCCTCCTTCACTTTCCACCTCCCTCCTCCACCCTCCTCTTCCTCCTCCTCCTCCTCCTCTTCCTTCCCTGTCCCTCGTGCCCACCTCGGAACTGACACGGGTTGACCGCTGACAGAACAATTAAGTAATACACACAAGTAACCAACCCCTGCCGGGCCGAGTACCCCTCCCCCTTGTTTCCGCCCTCGACCGCTAGGTGGCAGTCGAACAATCCTACCCACTCTGCCGCATACCACCGCTAACATGAGCGCTTACACACGGAGACCCTACACAGTCACACCCTGACGGCCCCTGCGTGACACCTAAATGTCCCTGAAGGGCCCTGAAGGACCCTGAAGGACCCTGAAGGACCCTGAAGACCCCCCGTCCTCGCCAACCATCTCTCGAGATCGCTCCAAGTCCGTCGCGCCTGAACGAAGTGAAATGACAAATGAAGCGCACCATTTAGAAATAATTAGCCAGGTTAAGAACGGCACTTCTGATTGTTCCCTTATGCCAGCATTAAAGTCATCATAATGGCATTTATCATAGCCTGGCCGCATTAGACGACGACGAGGAGGAGGAGGAGGAGGAGGAGGAGGAGGAGGAGGAGGAGGGAGGAGGAGGAGGAGGAGGAGGAGGAGGAGGAGGAGGAGGAGGAGGAGGAGGAGGAGGAGGAGGAGGAGGCGGAGGGGGGGGTTTGGGGAGGAGAAGGGGAGGGAGAGAGAGAGAGGGAGGAGTAGGGATGGGTTGGAAAGAGAGGGAGAGAGAGGGAAAGGAAGAGGTAGGGAGAGGGAGAGGGAGGGAAAGGGAGGGGAGAGAGAGGGAGAGGGAGGGAAAGAGAGGGAAGAGAGAGACAAGCAGAAGGAATGAGAGCGGGAGAAATTAGAGAGGAGATAATGAGAGAGAGAACAGGAAAGAGGAAGAAGAAAAAGTAGACAGGGTAAAAAAGAAAGGGAAATTGAGAGAGAGGAAGAAAGAGAGGGAAAGGAAGAGAGATAAAGGGAGATAGGGAAAGGGAGAGAGGAAAGAAAGAGGGGAGAGAGGGAGCGAGAGAGAGGAAGCGAAGGAGAGGGAGAGGGAATGGGGGAGGGGGAGAGAAAGAGTAGAGAGAAGATAACGAGAGAGAATAGGAAAGAGTGTGAGAGAAAGGGAGAGAATGAGAGGAAACAGGAGACATGGGAGAGATAGGGAGATAGTGAAAGAGAAAGGAAAAGAGGAAGAAGAAAAAGTAGATAGATTAAAGGAGAGAGGGAAAGGGAGAGAGGGAAATGAAGGAAGGAAAAGGGAGAGAGCGATAGGAAGAGAGTGAAAGGGAGAGAGGGAAATGGAGAGAGGGAAAGAGAGAGAGCGATAGGAAAAGAGGGAAATGGAGAGAGGGAAAGGGGGAGAGGGAAATTGGGAGAGGTAAAGGGAGAGAGCGGGAAAGGGGAAAAGAGGGAAAAGGGGAGAGATGGAAAGGGGAGGGAAAGGGAGAAAGGGAAAGGGAGAAAAGGAAAGAGGGAGAGAAGGAGAGAGGGAAAGAGGAAGAGAGGGAAAGGGTGAGAGAGGGAAAGAGGGAGAGGGGGAAAGGGTGAGAGAGGGAAATGGAGAGAGAGGGAAATGAGAAGAGGGATAAGAAGAGAGGGAAAGGGAGAAAGGGAAAAGAGGAGAGGTAAAATGAGGAGAGAGAAAGGGAGAGAGAGGGAAAGTGGAAGAGAGGGAAAAGGGGGAGAGGGAAATGGGGGAGAGGGAAAGGGAGAGAGAGGGAAAGTGGGAAAGAGAGGAAAAAGGGAGAGAGAGGGAGAGAGAGAGAGAGTGAAATGGGAAGAGAGGAAAATGGGGATAGGGAAAGGGAGAGAGGGAAAGGGAAAGAGGGATAGGAGGAGAGGGAAAGGGAGAGAGGGAAATAAAAGAATGGAAAGGAAGAGAAGGATAGAAAGAGAGGGAAAGGGAAAGAGGGAAAGGGAGAGAGGGAAAGGGGGAAAGGGAAATGAGGGAGAG
Organism: Oratosquilla oratoria; assembly: GCF_046742065.1. Taxonomy (NCBI): domain Eukaryota; kingdom Metazoa; phylum Arthropoda; class Malacostraca; order Stomatopoda; family Squillidae; genus Oratosquilla; species Oratosquilla oratoria. The sequence continues at coordinate 30,435,245 of NC_134792.1, forward strand.
GGAAAAGGAGAGAGGAGGACAGGGGAAGAGAGGGAAAAGGGGGAGAGAGGGAAAGTGAGAAAGGGAAAGACGGAGAGAGCGAAAGCGGGAGAGAGGGAAAGGGGGAGAGAGGAAAAGGGGAAGAGAGGGAAAGGGGTAGAAGGAAAGGGAGAGAGGGAAATTGGGGAGAGAGGGAAAGAGGAAGAGAAGGAAAGGGAGAGAGAGAAAGGAAGATAGGGAAAGAGGGTGAGAGGGAAAGAGGGAGAGAGGGAATAAGGAAGAGAGGGTAAGGGGGAAAGAGGGAAATGGGGAGAGGGAAAACTAGATATGGAAAGAGAGAAAGGGAAAAGGAGAGAGGGAAAGGGAGAGAGGGAAAGGGAAAGAAGGGGAGAATGGAAAAGGGAGAAAGGGAAAGAAGAAAAGTGGAGAGAGGGAAAGGAGATAGAGAGTGAGGGATAATAAAAAAAGAGAAAAAGAGAGAGAGAAAGGAAAAAAGGGGATATGAAGAAGATTAAAAGAGAAATTGAAAAATAAAAAGAGAAATAGAGAGAAGGAAGATAAGATAGAAAATGTGAGTTAGAAAGGGGGAGGGAGAGGGAGAGAAAGAGGGAGAGGGAGAGGGAGAGGGACAAGAAGAGGAAGAAATGAGGGAGAGGAAGAGAGGAAGAGTAGGATAGTGAGAGTGAGGGAGAGAGAGAGAGAAAGAGTGTGAGAGAGAGAGAGAGAGAGAGAGAGAGAGAGAGAGAGAGAGAGAGAGAGAGAGAGAGAGAGAGAGAGAGAGAGAGAGAGAGAGAGAGAGAGAGGAAAAGAGGGAGAAAGGGGGAGAGGGGAAGAGGGATGTCTACACCCATTCCTCCACCTCCTACTACTCCTTCTCCTCCTCTTCCTTCTTCTCCTCCTCCTCCTCCTCCCTCCTCCTCCTCCTCCTCCTCCTCCTCCTCCTCCTCCTCCTCCCCAGCGTCACGTCCAACACCAGAACCTATAATACAGGTGCCAGGCGGCCAACCCTCTAACCCAACCTTACCAGCGCAACCTTCCCCAACCTCAGTGGACCTTGGGCCCACCTCACGACCTCCCTTGGCACCTTGGGAGGTCTCCATCATCCCTTCATTGAAATCGCCCATCCACACAGTTATGCTGGTCGGGAAAAAGACGAGGTGGTCACCGCTAAGCGCCTTCTGGTGTAAGACATTCACCTCAACGAAGTACATTCGCGTCTTTCCGAACATAGGAAATGGAAATACCTTCACATATACTTATATGTATGTGTGTGTATGTATACATATATATATATATATATATATATATATATATATTGTATATATATATATATATATATATGTGTGTGTGTGTGTGTGTGTGTGTGTGTGTGTGTGTGTGTGTGTGTGTGTGTGTGTGTGTGTGTGTGTGTGTGTGTGTGTGTGTGTGTGTGTGTGTGTGTGTGTGTGTGTGTGTGTGTGTGTGTGTGTATGTGTGTGTATAGCCTTCCATTCTCTTTATCTTTTCATAGATAACACTACAGGATATCCTTTCTAAGACATTTTAATATAATACAAACTTTTACACACATATATATGATTAATGATTGATAATGTTTTAAAGACATTGTGTTCAGTGTTAAGAATAACCTAACCATCATAGGGCTCCTCACTCACCTAATCACTCACCCTCTCACCCACCCCCTCATCGCCCATCCCTCCCAATCCCACCCAATCCCACCTCCCACCCACCCGACCTGCTAATCCCGGTATTGATGGGTAATCATTAGTGTTTTCAATTACCCACATCCCAAGGCAGCCTTCATTACCCCATTACCCCGTCGTCATGACAACAAGCGAGGGACAAATTGTTGCAAGACGGGGCTATCATCACCGTCATCATCATCATCGTCATCATCGTCATCAAGGACAACCTCGGAAGATCGACAAGAGATCGGTTCGAAGGGTAGGTTGGCCTCATCCACCCGAGTCCACCACAACCCGATCCACTCCCCAACACTCTTTCGGTGTAGCAACACCAAACGGAACGGACAAGAAAGAGGAGATGAGGGGAAGGAATGGGGAAAGGGGGAAAGGATACGAACATCACATGGAAGAAGAAGAAGAAGACGGGGAGAAGAGAGAAGGAACTGGAGATTAAAGAGAAGGAGATGAGAGAGCAAAGGGAACGAGATGGAGATCAGAGGGGAGGAGATGGAGAGTAAAGGGAAGGAGATGGACAGCAGAGGGAAGGAGATATGGAAAAGAAAGAAGGAACTGGGGAGTGAAGGGAAGGAGATGGAGAGCAGAGGGAGGAGATATAGAGCAGAAGGGAGGAGATAAGGAATAAAGGGAAAAAGATGGAGAGCAGAGGGGAGGAGATGGAGAGCACAGGGAAGGAGACAGGGAGCAGAAGGGAGGAGATGAAGAATAGAGGGGAGGAGATGGAGAGCAGAGGGGAGGAGATAGGGAACAGAATGGAGGAGATAGAGAGTAGAGCAGATGGGAGGAGAAGGAGAGCAGAGGGAATGATATAGGGAACAGAGTGGAGATAGAGAGCAGAGAGGGGGAGATAAGGAGCAGATGGGAGGAGATGGAGAGCAGATGGGAGGAGATGGAGAGCAGATGGGAGGAGATGGAGAGCAGATGGGAGGAGATGGAGAGCAGATGGGAGGAGATGGAGAGCAGATGGGAGGAGATGGAGAGCAGAGGGAAGGAGATGGAGAGCAGATGTAAGGAGAAGGAGAGCAGAGGGGAGGAGATGGAGAGCAGAGGGGAGGAGATGGAGAGCAGACGGGAGGAGATGGAGAGCAGAGAGAAGGAAATAGAGGACCAGAGGAACGTTGCAGAGACTGGAGAGGGGAGAAAAGAGGAAAGGGGGAAGAGGAGAAAAGGTGGAAAAGGAAATTGTGAGGAGTGTGGAAAAGGGAAGGTGAATGGAAAGGGAAGGAAAGGGAAAAGAGAAGGCAAGTGGAAAGGAAAGGAAAGGAAAGGGGGAAGGGAAGGAAAGGGGAAAGGGAAGGAGGAAGGAAAGGGGAAAGAGAGAGAAAGGGGAGAAGATAAAAACTGGGAGAAAGGAAGAAAGGGAAGGAAAGGGGAGGAGAGTGGAAAAGGGAAGTGGGAAAGGGAAGGGGAAAGGGAAGAGGAAATGGGAGGTGAGGAGAGGGGAACGGGGAAAGGGGAAGTGAGGAAAGGGGAACGGAAAAGTGAGGAGAGGAGAAAGTAGGGGAGATGGAAACGGAGAGGAGAGGAGAGGGGGACGGAAAAGAGAGGAGAGGAGAAAGTAGGAGAGAGAGGAACGGAGAGGAGGGGAGAGGGGGACGAAAAGGGGAA
>NC_134792.1:30443534-30448534 GCF_046742065.1 Oratosquilla oratoria
TTTCGCAGAGAATGTAAATTGAAAATTCAGGTAATTTTTTTTTTCATTACTGAATAGAATCTATTAGTTAAATATTTTTCAACAAATCGTATTCACTACTAGTTCATTCGTTATCATTCTATTACTTGGAACCAATTTCCCCTTAAAGAAGAATGAGGATAAAGGGGAGGAGGAAGAGAAGGACGAGGATGAGGACGAGGAGGACAAGTAGGAAGAGGAGGAAGAGGAGGAGGGGTAGGACAGGTAGGAAAAGGAGAAGGTGGAGGAAGAGGAGGAGGAGAAAGAGAGGAAGACGACGAGGACGAGGGCGAGGAAGAGGAGGAGGAATAGGAAGATGAGGAGGAAGATGAATATGGGGAGGAATATGAGTATGAGGAGGAGGAGGAATGTGAATATGAGGAGTGATATGAGTATGAGGAGGAGGAAGATGAATATGGGGAGTGATATGAGGAGGAGGAGGAGGAAGATGAATATGGGGAGGAATATGAGTATGATGATGAGGAGGAAAATGAATATGAGGAGTGATATGAGTATGAGGAGGAGGAGGAAGAGGAATATGATGAGTGATATGAGTATGAGGAGGAGGAAGAAGAGGAATATGAAGAGTGATATGATTATGATGAGAAGATGAGACGTAAGAGTACAGGAAGAAGTGGAAGAGTAGGAGAAGGAGGAGAGTACAGTGGAAGAGTGGCAGTGGTAGTAGCTACAGTTACACCAGCATTAGTAGTAGTTTTAGTAGGTGTTGTAGTAACATTACTAGTAGTAGTGACAACAAGAGTAGTTGTAGTAGTAGTTGTAGTAGTAGTAGTAGTAGTAGTAGTAGTAGTAGTAGTAGTAGTAGTAGTAGTAGTAGTAGTAGTAGTAGTAGTAGTAGTAGTAGTAGAAGAAGAAGAAGTAGTAGTAGTAGTAGTAGTAGTAGTAGTAGTAGTAGTAGTAGTAGTAGTAGTAGTAGTAGTAGTAGTAGTTATAGTAGTAGTAGTAGTTGTAGTAGAAGTAGTAGTAGTAGTAGTAGTAGTAGTAGTAGTAGTAGTAGTAGTAGTAGTAGTAGTAGTAGTAGTAGTAGTAGAAGTAGTAGTAGTAGTAGAAGTAGTAGTAGTAGTAGTTGTAGTAGTAGTAGTAGTAGTAGTAGTAGTAGTAGTAGTAGTAGTAGTAGTAGTAGTAGTAGTAGTAGTAGTAGTGGTAGAGTAGTAGTAGTAGGAGGAGGAGGAGGAGGAGGAGGTGGAGGAGGAGCAGTAGTAGTGGTAGTAGTAGTAGTGATGGTTGATTTTTTTTTTTTTTTTTTAACTGAAGATGGTTTTTTTCCCGCCCTTCGAAAAATGTGTATAATCATTTCTTCCTCTTCCTTCTTGCCCTTCTGAAGTAAATCCACATCAACGGGAAGACGGGAGGAGGAGGGATAAGAGAAAAAGAAGAAGAAGAAGAAGAAGAAGAAGAAGAAGAAGAAGAAGAAGAAGAAGAAGAAGAAGAAGAAGAAGAAGAAGAAGAAGAAGAAGGAGAAGAAGAAGAAGAAGAAGACAACGACAACGACGACGACGGAGGAGGAGAAGGAGGAGGAGGAGGACTCAACACACGTGCTCCATCGTGGCCGTCTAAGGGCCAAAAGGTCCCCCTCCCCTCGACCCCAATAGGCCTGCACCACATCCCACTTCCTCCACTGGTCCACGAGCACCACGCCGCTCCTCGCCGATCGCGAGGAAGAGGAGGAGAAAGGAGGAGATGTAGGAGGAGGAGGAGGAGATGGAGGATGATGTGGAAGAGTAAGAGGAGGAGCGAGAGGAAAAGGAGGGCTAAGTGGAGGAGACGATGGAGGAAGAAAATGAGGAGGAGGAGGAGGAGAAGAATGATATGGAGGAGATGGAGGAGGAGGAGGAGATGGAGAAGTAATAAAAGGAGGGCTAAGTGGAGGAGAAGATGAAGGGACAGGAGGAGGAGGAGAAGGAGGAGGAGGAGTAGGTGGAGATGAAGGAGGAGGATTATGAGGAAAAGAAAAAAAGGAAAAGGAGGAGGTTGAAGAGAAGGTGGAGGAGAAGAAAAAGGAAGAAAAAGAAGAGGAGGAGGAGGAGGAGGAGGAGGAGGAGGAGGAGGAGGAGGAGGAGGAGGAGGAGGAGGAGGAGGAGGAGGAGGAGGAGGATGCCAGCGAGGGAGAAAGGGAGCAAGCCAGGCGGCCACTTCGGCGAGCTCATCATACGCCGCTTAACACAATTACGGACGCGTCAGTGTTTTCAAACTCGAGTCTTTTCATCTACCAAATGATGTTGCCGGCTGCCAGCCAGCCAGCCAGCCGGCCACAGACAGAAAGAGTGAGAGAGAGAGGGAGGGAGAGGACCTGGGAGAGCGAAGGGAGAGAGTAGGAGAGAGAGAGAGAGAGAGAGAGAGAGAGAGAGAGAGAGAGAGAGAGAGAGAGAGAGAGAGAGAGAGAGAGAGAGAGAGAGAGAGAGAGAGAGAGAGAGAGAGAGAGGAGAAAGGGAGGCGATGACGAAGGAGGAAGAGGGAGAGGGAGAGGGGAGAGAGGGAAGCGAGAGAGAGAGAGAGAGTGAGAGAAAAAGAGGGAGAGAGGAAGGGCGAGTGAGGAAGAGGGAAAGAGGAAGAGAGAGAGAGATATGGATGGAAACTGAGGACAGGAAACTATGCATTCTTTGTGAAAAGAAAAAACAACCGATGCGTGTGACCTTAAACGTACACATGCACACACACGTACACATACACACATACACACACATACACACACACACACACACACACACACACACACACACACACACACACACACATACACACACACACACACACACACACACACACACACACACACACACACACACACACACACACACACACACACACACACACAACACACACACACACACACACACACACACACACAACAACACACACACACACACACACACACACACACACACACACACACACACACACACACACACACACACAAACACACACACACAAACACACACACACACACATATATATATATATATATATATATATGTATGTATTTATATATATATATATACATGTATGCATACACACATACTGTACATGCATACGTACATAGATACACACGTACATATATACATATACACAAATACATACATATATAATACAGATATGACTATTACTCCGTTTGACTTATTATTCACATTTCCATTTATAAAGAACTGACCTTTGATTATATACCACCTGACGCAGAGACAGATGGGTCAAACCCGGCCCCAGCTGTGTATCCGTTTACAGCTGGGACTAGTACGACCGTGGACTTACTCTGTGCGGTACTGGCGAGAAGCTACGGCAATGTACAGTTTCCTACAAAAATGCACTGGGATGCTACTTCTGACTACCACTTACTCTCGCTGTCGTTCGCCACCGTAATCACTGTTCATATATATATATATATGTGTGTGTGTGTGTGTGTGTGTGTGTGTGTGTGTCTCTCTTTATATATTTATGTATATATGTGTGTGTGTGTGTGTGTGTGTGTGTGTGTGTGTGTGTGTGTGTGTGTGTGTGTGTGTGTGTGTGTGTGTGTGTGTGTGTGTGTGTGTGTGTGTGTGTGTGTGTGTGTGTGTGTGTGTGTGTGTGTGTGTGTGTGTGTGTGTGTTCGTGTGTGTGTGTGCATGTATGTATGTATGTATGTATTTTTTTAGTTGTGCACACCTACGCGATTTAGCATTAGAAAACTAAATATTAATTTGGTAAATTATAATACATGAACGTAATATGCTATTTTCTTGGCGGAAATATATAACAAAAAGCCTTGCTACAAGCAAATCTACTAACGAACGAAGCCGCTAAGATACAGTCGAAACGCCATATTGTCGTCTGTCCACTCCAGTCACTGTCAGTTAGACGATGGCTTTCACATTGTGGACCGGGTGTTCTCCAACTCCAGGTAACGTTAATAAGCGCTGTTACAAAGACAATAGGGCTTCCTTGGACTTAATGAGAGAACAATAGGTTCTACCGTCGTCTGTTAATTGCCCGATATACAATAATAATCAGGCCGTCAGCATCCGTGACGACTAGGACGACCTTGGTGATCTTTAGAATTTGAGGTACCAAATTACTAAATATAAGTTAGGTTACGAAGATTAGTTAGGTTAGGTAAGATAAATGAAGTTGTGTTTAAATGTATCAGGTAGCAACCGTAGGGGGGAGGGAGAGACAATGTAATGCGGAAGGGGGGATAACCTTACCTCTATCGATCTGACCACCACTAAAGTTCAATCTGGCGGAAATATTTTGGTGACCATTTGGGTTACCAATTTATCACACTTAAAATGTCCATAGCTTAAGTTTATATTTTTATATAACGTGCCTGATATTAAGCAGGATTCTATTATATTATATCACACACACACACATACACACACACACACACATATATATATATATATATATATATATATATATATATATATATGCATGTATATATACATAAATATATCTATATATATACATAATATATATATATATATATATATATATATTTTTTTTTTTTTGCAGAAACCACCGGTAAACTGAAAAAACAGATGCCGAACGTTTTCGTCTACTAAGACATTTTCAGAGGTACAAAAAACAATACAGAAAGAAACAATAAATACATAAGAAGACAAGGATACTCGGAGAGGTCCCATGTTACATTTTATCACACACAATTTTGTCAATAATAAAATTGTCCAATTTAAATAAACCCAAACTCAAGTTCATGTTATTTCCAAAATTTCTTTTTATAAAACAAGATTCAATGATATTTCTTTCTATAATATTATTACAAGAAGTAATTATTTTAGAATTTCCCCAGTCAATATTATGACCATAATCCCTTTGGTGGACAAATAATCCACTGGACACTTGCCCCGTTCTAATACTATATTTATGTTGGCCTATTCTTTTTTCTAAGCCTTTGCCTGTTTGGCCTATATAAATAAAATCACAATTTTTTACATGGTATATTATAAATACATCCTTCTTTACTT
>NC_134792.1:30453534-30458534 GCF_046742065.1 Oratosquilla oratoria
AGGAAGGGAAAAGAAAAAAGAAAGAGGAAAAAGAAATAGAAGAAAAAGAAAAGAAAAAAAAAGACAAAGAAGAGGAAAAAGAAATAGAAGATAAAAGAAAAAGAAAATGAAAGGAAAAAAGAAAGAAGGCAAAGAAGAAGAGGAAAAAATAGAAGAAAAAAGAAAAAGAAAAAAGACAAAGAAGATGAGGAAAAAAGAAATTAGAACAAAAAGAAAAGGAAGGGAAAAGGGAAAAACAAAGAAAAAGAGAAAAAATAGAAGAAAAAGAAAAGGGAAAGGAAAAGAAAAAGAAAGAAGAAAAAGAGGAGGAAATGAAATAGAAGATAAAAGAAAAGGAAAGGAAAAAGAAAAAAGAAAGACAAAGAAGAAGAGGAGAAAGAAATAGAAGAAAAAAAAGGAAAAGAAAAAAGAAGGAAGACAAAGAAGAGGAAAAAGAAATAAAAGAAAAAGAAAAGGAAAAGAAAAAAAAGACAAAGAAGAGGATGAAAAAGAAATAGAATATAAAAGAAAAAGAAAAGGATGGGAAAAATAAAAAAGAACGAAGACAGAGAAGATGAAAAAAGGAAAAGAAAAAGAAAGGAGACAAAAATAGAAGAGTAAAAAGAAAAAGAAAAAAGAAAAAGTAAAGGAATAGAAAAAGAAAAAAGAAAAAAGACAAAGAAGAGTAAAAAGAAATAGAAGAAAAAGAAAAGGAAGGGAAAAAGAAAAAAGAAAGAAGACAAAGAATAAGAGGAAAATAAATAGAAGAAAAAAGAAAAAAGAAAAGAAAAAGAAAAAAGAAAGACAAAGAAGAAGAGGAAATGAAATAGAAGAAAAAGAAAAGAAAAAGAAAAGGAAAGAAGACAAAGAAGAAGAGGAAAAAGAAATAGAAGAAAAAAGAAAAAGAAAAGAAAGAGAAAAAATAAAAAAGAAAGAATAAGAGGAAAAAGAAATAGAAGAAAGAAGAAGAAAAAAAAGACAAAGAAGAAGAGGAAAAAGAAATAGAAGATAATGGAAAAAGAAAAGGAAGGGAAAAGAAAAAAGAAAGAAGACAAAGAAGAGGAGGAAAAAGAGTTAGTAAAAAGAAAAGGAAAAGAAAAAGAAAAAATACAAAGAAAAGGAAAGAAAAAAGAAAGAAGACAAAGAAGAGGAAGAAAAAATAGGAAAAAGGAAAAGAAGAAGAAAAAAGAAAAAAGACAAAGAAGAGGAAAAAGAAATAGAAAATAAAAGAAAAAGAAAAGGATGGGAAAAGAAAAAGAAAGAAGACAAAGAAGAAGAGAAAAAAGAAATAGTAGAAAAAAGAAAAAAGAGAAATGAAAATAATGAAGAAGAAGGAGAAGGAGGAAGAGGAGGAGGAGGAGGAGGAGGAGGAGGAGGAGGAGGAGGAGGAGGAGGAAAAGAAATAGAAGAAAAGGAAAAAGAAAAATGATACAAAGTAAGACAAAAAAAAAAAAGGAAGGTGGTAAAGCACGGAGTGAGGTTAAAGGAAGGCAGCGGGAAGGAGGATAATTTCAGATGAAAAATTATCAGATTTTTTTTCTTCTCCCATTATAAGATGATGTTGAAGTACTCTGGTCTGTAGGGATGTCACTAAATGCCGTAAAATTACATAAAAAAGAAAGAAATGAAAATAGGAAAGAATAGAAAAGAGGAAAAGGAAGAAAAGTTAGATAGAGAAAAGGAACGAAATATTGACAAAAAAGAAAATGTAGACAGAATGAAAGACATTACAAAAAAAAAAGAATGAATAGAAAAAAATAATGAGAAATAGAAATACGAAATAATTAAAGCAAGTGAATAAAGATCGAAGTAAGAAAGGAAAAACAATTGAAAGAGAGAGAGAAAAAGAGAAATTTTAAAAACGAGAGTAAAGAAGAGAAGGATGAGAAGGAGGGAATCCATAGTTTTGTGGTTGAACACTTCCAACCCCAACGTTAAATCCAAGTATCTATATTCAAGCTTATAGAGAGGAGGATGAGGAGCCAAAGAGGAAGCAAGAAGAGGAGAGGAGAGGAGAGGAGAGCAGAAGAGAGGAGCAGGCGAGGCAGGAAAAAGAGAAGAGAAGAGGAGAGCAGAGGAGAGGAGAATGAGAAACAGGGAAGGGAGGAAGAAGAGAAAAGAAGAGAAGAGGAGTGTGGAGGATGAGGAGCCGGTGTGGAAGGAAGAAGAGAAAAGGAAAGGAGAGGAGAGGAGAGGAGAATGAAGAGCCGGTGAGGAAGGAAGAAGAGAGGAGGAAAGGAGAGGAAAGGAGAGGAAAATGAGGAACAGGGGAGGAAGGAAGAAGAGAAGAGGAGAGGAGAGGAGAAGAGAGGAGAGGAGAGGAGAGGAGAGGAGAATGAGAATCAGGGGAGGAAGAGGAAAGGAGAGAAGAATAAGAAACAGAGGAGGAAGGAAGAAGAGAAGAGGAGAGGAGAGGAGAGGAGAATGAGAAACAGGGAAGGAAGGAGGAAGAGGAGAGGAGAGGAGAGGTATGGAGGAGAAGGTGGCCGCCCTACGGAGGGTCAAGAGGCGGACAGGGATCATGGAGGGTTACCACGGAGGAGGAAAGGAGGAGGGAGGGAGGGAGGGAGGGAGGGAGGGAGGGTTTAGCAGAGACACAAATATTAAGAAGAGAGACACGGCTAATAATGTAATGATGAGAGGCTGTCTTCCCTTTGCTATGCGGGCCCGCTGAGCCTCCGATGTAATCATCAATTTAATTACACTTGTAGCCATAATACAATGATGATGGTCCAAGCTAAGAGGGACGTAAACCGTGGTATGCCGTAGAGGCGAAACTCGTACGGGAAAGACACGGGAATGTGGGCCTTACGGACCCGCAGGTGCGTGGAGCCAGGCATGCTATATCGAAGACTGTGTAAGGCCAGGGCAGTTGGGCTTGAGCACCAACCAGTCCAAGAAACGTTTAACAACCTGTAATTTGGCGCCGTCCTTTGGGTCCCGTGTGCTGTCATTAGACGGGGAGCACACCCAGCATACACACCGCGACACCCAAAGGCGCTTCGACGAGAGACGTCGTACTATGGACTGGTTACTTGGAAGGGTATGGTTGCCAGCTTCCAGGAAACGGGAGAGACAGACCCGTGCACACGCGCATGCGTACATAGGTGTACACATTAAAGTGCGTGTGCACATATACACGAACAACCACGCCCATGTGTGCGCACACACGCACACACACGCACACATACGCACGCACACACACACACACACACACACACACACACACACACACACACACACACACACACACACACACACACACACACACACACACACATACACACACACATACACAAACACACGCACACTCCACGTGCTCGTGAGTATCCGACGAAGGCCTGATTGAGTATATAAATAAACACACACAGGAAGTACACAAGAACATACAATTACAGGCGCTTACATGCACGATCGAAAGTGTAAGCACGCAGAGTACACGCGAAACGCACGCACACACGCACACACACATACACACGGAAGTCAAATACGCACATAAGAATACATAGACAGTAACGCATGCAATCATTTGTAAACAAATACAAGCGCGAACGTATATTCACATATTTACAAACATAAACGTACACATAAGCTTACATGTGCTCACACACACACACACGCGCACACACACACACACACACACACACACACACACACACACACACACACACACACACACACACACATAGACACGCACACACACACGCACACACACACACACACACACACACACACACACACACACACACACACACGAGAAGAACTCGTGCATGTAAAAATACATACACATTGGTTGTAAGCATGCTCATATAAACACACGTACAAACACGTCTACAGACGTACACACACACACATACACACACGCCCACAGACAGACACAAAAGGAGGAAAATGAGGCGAGTAATTCGGAGAAAGCGCTAAAAGTGAAGGGCAGTGACAAGCGAAGTCCCTCAGGGATCAGTAGTAACACCAGCCAGATCCCTCACGGACATATGAAAAGACTTAACACTGTGAATGTTACTGAAATATAAAGGAGAATAACTGATAAAGAATCAAATTTGTCCTTGTGGGAAGAGTTGGACAGTAACATACGAATTAATGAGAAATAACAGCAAACTAGACTTAATATGGACCCAGCTGACTTAGATCAAACATAAGAATTAACAAAAAAGATAAAACAGCAAATGAAATTTAGCACTAGTAAGTACAGTGTGATACATATGAAGAAGAACCAGAAAAGAACAGTGGCACCAAAAGATAAAAAGCAATAAAAGAGGCAAAAAAAAATACATAAAAAATAAGTGAGTCGACCCGTGCAAACACACATAAACAACGCACATATTCTTCAGGAGAGCCAACATAAAACTGGCATTCGCCCGTAAGGAACTGGGCATGACAAAAACACTAATTGCACAGCACCTCCAAGAAGACCCAGCCTAGAACGGGCAGCCGTGGTACGAAGTCCACAACTGGAAATGGTCCGGAGGAACAAAAGAAAGGTGCCATGACGGACACCCGGATTTGATCCACCTTGTACCTCCACCACCGCAACTATCACCACCGCCATCACTACCACCATCATCATCATCATCACCATCATCATCACCACTCTTTTTTTTTTTTTTTTTTTTTTTTTTTTTTTTTTTTTTTTTTTTTGCTACATTGTTAGAGACCTAATGTATAGATTTATAACATGCTGAACAATGAAAAAAAGCTACATTTCGCTATCAATGGCCAGAACTTCCATCCTTGGGGACATTATCGCGCTAGGGGTTTAACGTTGAGAGAGAGAAAGAGAGAGAGAGAAAGAGAAAGAGAGAGAAACCTCACCTTTAAGAATAACAGCTGTTGATCACGGGTCCAGTACTTTATCCAAGACCATGGTGGTGAAACACGTATACACACACACACACACACACACACACACACACACACACACACACACACAGACACACATACACACACACATACATAAACACACAGAGAGAGAGAGAGAGAGAGAGAGAGAGAGAGAGAGAGAG
>NC_134792.1:30466034-30471034 GCF_046742065.1 Oratosquilla oratoria
CTGTGTGTCTGGATGTCTTTGAGTTTGTCTGTGTCTCGCTGCTTATATACCATGAGTCTGTCTGTTAACTAGAGACACCCATGAGTTTGTACACATACGTGCAAGTGTACGTGCGTGCGTGCGTGCGTGCGTGTGCGCAGGTAAGGATGACAGTGCCACGGGCCGTAGGGCCATCGTAAGTGATATGCACTCTTGACAATAATCCATATTTCAAACATAATCAGATCTTCGATCATAAACACTCGACGGCGGCGCCAAGTTCTCCAAATCAGTGTACCTTTTCCCTCAAATCTTCGCCCCCGTGGAACACGAGTATCTGAGCGAACGACACTGAAACGAAGCAACTAAACAAAAGAAAAATCCTAAGTTCGGGGGAGATCTGCGTCGACAGAATGACCCAAGTTGCATCGGAGGTGGGTGGGGGAGGAGCATTTGCTAAAGGAAACGGTAACGACCGTACGCGAGCGAAAAGTGGCGAGGGCGCATCGGGATTGGCTTCGTGGGTGAGCGAAAGCATGTGGGAACCCGAACGAAAGGGACAAGGAAGCGGGTAATTTCTTGCTGGCGGCTGGGGATGGATGGGAACGGTGAAGCGGCCGGGCAGAGGGACGGGGAGGGGGGGAGGGGGGAAGGGAGGGAGGGTAACCCACGACAATAAAAGAAAAGATGATAACCACATCGTGTCATTGCCTACCATTAGACCCGATTGGCAGCCGCGGCCACGAACGTGGTAGGGGAGGGGGAGGAGCTAGGGACTACGAGTAAGCGAGGATGGTGAAATTCAAAGGTGAGGAGGGGGACGGAGGAGAGGAAGGGGGAGAGGGAAGGGTGAGAGGGAGGAGGAAAGAGAGAGGGACGAAGAAGAGGAGTAGAAAGAAGAGGACAGGAGGAGGAAGAGGAGGGAAGAGGGAAGGAGGAAGAAGAGGAGGAGGGGTGATAATTATGATGGAAAAGGAAGAAAAGTTAGTAGAGAGTGGAACAGCGAGATGGAGAAGACGAAGACGACAAGAATAAAACGGAAATAAACGGAAAGAAGAAATGGAATGGAAGGACGAAAGGGGTAAGTAGGTAGGTATAGGTAGGTAGGTAGGTAGATGTAAGTAGATAGATTGGTTGTTAGGTAGGTAGATAGGTAGGTAGGTTGGTTGGTTGGTCGGTGGGTGTGGGTACGTAGGTAAGTATAGGTACGCAGGTAGGTGTAGATGTAGGTAGATAGGTAGGTTGGTTGGTAGGTTGGTGGGTAGGTAGGTTGGTAGGTAGGTAAATACGTAGGTAGATAGGTAGATGGATGGGTGGGGAGATAGGTTAGGTTAGGTTTTTAATATCGCTTCATATTAATTCACCAAGAACTAATTCATTACAGGATGTAATATTTGTAACATTGGTTTCATTGTTTATTTTCTAAATAGATCAATCCAAGTTTCTAGTAATTTAAAGAAATTGAATAAAACTGAATGGAAGGGAAATAAACTCATCTGCTGGGATTCGAACCCCCGCCAGAGCGGAATGCTTCATATAAAGCGAGGACTGTACCGCCTGTAGTACACTGACCCATCAAAACAGAACGAAGGGTCACGTAGCACAGGTGGTACAGTCCTCGCTTTATATGAAGCATTTCGCTCTGGCGGGGGTTCGAATCCCAGCAGATGAGTTTATTTCCAATTGTCAAAATGACACAAACAAATAAAACTGAATGTTTTAACACAAAGCACGCCGACAGCTTAAAACACAATTCTATTGTACAATGGATTTTCATAACCGATTGATTCATCATAGGTAAATTAATAATTTTATCTGTTTATCCTTCTCATCTCTCTCAAATCTATTGGGCAACGATATCTCCATGCGTATTGAAATGTCATTGAAAGCTGATATGACTTTCGAAAAAACAAGATTATTTATCAATTAAGTGATACATACAATATACGTAGAATAAGAGCGTCGATGAAAATAACGAATACAAACAAAACACTGACGACATTACGTCAGTTATATGATGACGTTACGAACATTTGAAATTGCCAGTCACCGATTGAACATTTGCTTCTAAAAAGTTTTACTTTTGATAATGAATACCTAATATAAGACAAAAATAGTTTATTTTGTGTTATGTTACGTCAAGTTACGTTTGAATTGTGATAAAGAAAAAAAAAACAATCATTGGTAAAATACTGGCAACTGTTAATTCCCCAGTCGGTCTGTTAGGTGAAACCTCAGCAGATTTCTGTGTAACAAATGCTACATATTCAATTTCTTTGGAAAAACAGACACCAGTCTGTATGGGGTCTACAATGATTTCAAAAACAAATACAAAAAATAAGACATTTCCCCTAAATCTAGACATTACGCTACAGTATCTCCTGTATTTATAAATCGTTGTATTTCTCATTGTCGTTGTAATATTCACTGTACTACAAATGTAACAATATATATACTAATCAGACTATATAGAAATCTATATATCAGTGACTGAAATAGCTTCATAAGTGTTGAATTAATCCTGCAAGATATACAAGTACGCAGACAGATTAAAAAAATGATAAATAATGAATCAATAAGATATTTTTGATACATAAAGTACACACACACACACACACACACACACACACACACACACACACACACACACACACACACATATATATATATATATATATATATATATATATATTTAAGAAAGACTTGGAATACACAAAAGTAACACCTTCACTTTCTGCCCATTATAGAGACCAACGAATCTAAGCTCTAACTTACATATGACACAATTTAAATTAGAAATCGAGATAGAGTATGGCCAACAGTATAGTATATCTGTTGCCCAGGAATTCCTTTTAGTGCTGGAATGACCACCTCTTATGCACGCTGTATTTGCCCAGTTGACAGTTCAGTCGTTCCATTTTACCGATGTTTTTATTTTCGTCTGATATGTTATGATGTACACCAGTATTTCTATGATTTAAAGTCAATTGACAATCACACTACAAGTTTTAAGATAATATTTTGACACTAAAACACGACACAGTTGCACATATATATTTATATATATATATATATATATATGTATATATATATATATATATATATATACAGTATATATAGGCAGGAGGTTCTCTTTAATACATATTTCGTTGAATGTGATGGATTGTTCAATGTTAATTAATTTCTTGAAGGTATTTTCTTTATACCTTAGAAAGGTCTTAATCTCTTTTGGAAGTGTAGAGATGACTCTACCGTATCTGGCAACGATGACCGACTACGGTAGAGTCATATCTACACATCCATAAGAGATTAGGACCTTTCTAAGGTATATATATATATATACATATATATATATATATATATATATACATATATATATAATCAAATCAAATCAGCCATCCTATGTCCACTGCCTCCTTCATAGCATTCTACGATTCACACAATCGCGCCAACCTCTGTCACGTCACTCCTGCAAACTTCTCAATCTCATATCTCCACCTTCTGTCTAGTCTCCCTCTTCCACGCTTCCCATCTCGCGGTGTCCATTCAGTAAGACACTTGCTCCACCGCTCATCAGTCGTTCGTACTAACTTACCTGCCCAATTCCACTTCCTCTTTTTTACCGTCTCCACACTATCTTTCACTCTAGTCTGCTCTCTCACCCAACTTGCTCTCTTTCGGTCTCTCAGCGTTATTCCCATCATTGATCTTTCCATTCTCCTGTGTGCAGTCCTTAACTTTGTTTCCATCGCCTTCGTCAGTTCCAAGTCTCACACCCGTAGATCATTGCTGGCAGAATGCATTGATTATAAACTTTAAGTTTCAAACATAAAGGTAGAGAGCCTCTTAGGATTTTATTGTACTTACTAAACAGTTTCTAACCAATTGTAATACGTCTTTTTATTTCATTATCATGATCTTCGGTCATTTTCACCATCTGGCCTAAGTAATTATACTTTTCAACTTCTTCAAGACTCTCACCATCGAATTTAAACTTACGCGTTGAATATTACTTTGGTTTTACTTCTATTCATCTTTTAACCTACTTTAAGACTCTTCTCGTTGAGATCACTCAGCATGTCTTGCAAGTCTTCTGCTCTTTCTGAAATAAGAATAATGTCATCGGCAAATCTTAGGTGGTTTTAATATTATCCATTAATCTTCAAACCTTTATCTTCACAACTCAACCTTCTGAAAATCTCTTTCAAGCAAGCTGTAAATAATTTGGGTGAAATTGTATCGCTTTGCCGCACACCTTTCTCGATTTTGATCTTTTCTGTATCTTTATGTAGTCGAATTATATATAGTGGTACCTTTCGCATAAATATTTTCTAAAACTCTTACGATTTGTTCGTTTGTGCCCTGCTTGCGTAGCGCATTTAGTATTGTTATTTGTTTTACCGAGTCAAAGGGCTTCTCATAATCTACGAAGGCTAAACAGAGAGATATATTGTACTCTATCATTTTCTCGATTAGTTGGTTCATCGCCTGCAAATGGTCTAGAGTTGAATATCCGCTCCTAAAGCCTGCCTGTTCTCTCGGTTGGTTTCCATCTAAAACTTGACTTAGTCTATTTGTAAGGATCTTGGAGAATACTTTATATACATTTGATAGCAAACTAACCGGTCCATAGTTACTAAGGTCCTTCTGGTCTCTGTTTTTATGAGGCAAAATCACTGCATTGTATCACGATTCAGGAACGCTTTCTAGACGTAAGCACTGGGTGTACAACTAAGCTAACTTAATATGAACTTCTTTTCTGCGTCTTTCAAAAGATCTATAAGAAATCTATCAGTATATCATCTTCCCCAGGTATTTTTCCTCGTTTCATATTTTTAGAGCAAATTCTACTTCTTCCTTTGTAATATCTGTTACACCACTAACGTCTACAGATGAATTTACTGATTCAACTACGGTCTTCGACGAGTAAAGCTCTTGGTAAAATTCTTCTACTCTTTTTATCATTCTGTCTCTGCATTTAATGATTTCTCCATTTCTATCTTTCAAACATATAATTTGCT
>NC_134792.1:30473534-30478534 GCF_046742065.1 Oratosquilla oratoria
TACATTGGGTTTGGAGGCGTCGAGACAAACAAAGTTGTGGTTTGTTTCTTTTAATATCTTCGTGACTGGGCTGATCTACATCTCAGATTAGTACACGAGGAAAACACTGGCACTTGCTAACGGTACACTTTTATATACAATATTCAAATGACAGTTGTTGCCATATTATAATGTTATGCACAATTTATTCTCTACTATCTACTCCTTAATTTACTGCTACAATGTACAATACACGGACTGACTATGGACACTCAGTATTCATACATATTTTTTTATATATAAGCAATGGTGAACATAGAAATAATTATATCGGTCGTATGACGGCTTGCAGCTCGCAATGGAGAACGCAGATGTCCTTTCGCGCTCAGCCAAACTGACCGCGGGCGAGGTCCGACACAATAGGGGATCCCGTGGGAGTTTCTAGAAAGGTCGTGATCTGACGTCCTATAGTTAAAAAGCGTGCGTGTGCGCGTGTGCACGCTGGACATCTAAATTTAAAAAAATATTACTTAATTTTAAGAACAAATTGAAGTAGATATTATTTCCGTTCACCTCGGCAAAATATAATCGTATGAAGCTGTGGCTCAACTGCGAAGGTTGTAACTAGGAGAGGAATAGGAGGAAGCAGTGGAAAGGATTGGCGATGGCTATGGCAGAGGTAGTATGAACTGACGATGGAACATTCTCTATGTCGAGGACATGGGGAACTCTTTTGATATGATCTTTGTGCAATACGGCCTCTGCAAGATCGTGTAATCTGAGTGCTTTTACTTTATTATTTTACTCATGTCCAACGATACGGTAGGGTCCAGAAAATTTAGGGGAGCTTCGAGGTGGGAGTATGGTTGAGGGTGTAAACAATGACTCCAAGTTCAAAAGTACAAGCTCTGGCTGATTTGTTATACAGACAGATAAAGAGTATTATGGATTCTTTTGAATAGATTGTTGAACTTTGCTACTTTGACCTTGACATAATTATTGAAATTGTAAATAGAAAGTAATTCTGAAACAGGGTTATGGGAGTTGTTTGCCAGAGCCAAAGAAGACAAAAGGAAGTAATTCCGATACTGGCCTGTTTATGGCACTGTTGATGCAAGCTTGAATCATGGGGACATCAGTACTATTACATTTTGTGATTTGAAAGTAATTACAACTATTCGAAAGAATCTCATTTTATGTTCACTCTCTTCCCACGAGGCTGTTTTTGGAGGCACATAATTTATCACAAACTTTCTGCTCTTCTTATCTCTGTCTTCCACTTCGATCATAATCATCTCTACTGTATTCTTTCCATATGTGACACACCTCACGTTTATATCCTTCTTAGTCAGGAACATAACTCCACCCCCTTGTTTTGTTTCTCTGTTTCTAATCCAATAACTATATGCATCATGTTCTACACTGTTAGGTGGTCGTGGACCTTTTAATTTCGTTTCTACAATTCCCATTATGTCCGGTTCTTTTTCCTTCAGATAATCATTCAGCTCATTCAATCCTGTTATTAATCCATCTATATTTGTGTAAGACACTTTTAGTTTTCTGCCACTTCCATTGTATTCTCTGTTTCCCTTTTGTTTTTCTCTAGTATGTCGTATTTCCTTACTTTCATATTCACTACTCTCCAATAGAATTTCTCTTTTTCTTGCTAATCGGGGGCGGTTGGTATCCCCCCACCTCATTAAATCCCTGGAAATTATTATCTTCACCTCCCATTGTGCTGCTCTTATCTATATTTCTAATCTTTACATTTTTGTTAGTCCCTTCGTCTCTAAAATCATCATCCTCGGTCCTTCTCTTGTTTACAAGACGCCTGACCCCCTGGACCAAGTCCTCCCCTTCCTCATTTCCTTCCATTTCCCTCAGTAATCCCTCCCCTTCTCCTTTTTTATCACCTTCCCACTACACCACGAGCTTTCCCTTTCCCTATAAATACAATAAGGTACTTCCTTGACTTTGAGATCCACGTAGAATTCGCTTTTTCTTCAGAACTCCAATTCTCGCCGTCCATCCGACGAAAGTGTGTGTGTGTGTGTGTGTGTGTGTGTGTGTGTGTGTGTGTGTGTGTGTGTGTGTGTGTGTGTGTGTGTGTGTGTGTGTGTGTGTGTGTGTGTGTGTGTGTGCGTGTGTGTGCGTGTGTCACCATGAACTTAACTCACGTGTTGGTCGCGTGATCGACAACTATAACCCTCCTGGATTAGAACTCAGAACTCACATATGTGAGTGTGTGTGTGTGTGTGTGTGTGTGTGTGTGTGTGTGTGTGTGTGTGTGTGTGTGTGTGTGTGTGTGTGTGTGTGTGTGTGTGTGTTTACCTAACTGTGCTTACCTAACCTATACATACTTACTTATAGGAATGGAGAAACGCTCGTAGGGTTAAAGAGATTTGAAAAAAAAATAAACAGAAAGGAGATGTAATACAAATTAGAAGTAATTAGCATTTTCTCTTTATTTCTATTATTCACCTCGAGTCCAAAAGTAATACTACGTGACGCTGGTCCATAAGGGTGTCACTAAAGGATCAGGAGGAGCCTTCAACGTCCAGATGCCAAATCGAAAGGACTAGAGAGAGTGTGAGGAGGGGCGGGAGGGAGTGGGAGAGGGGGAGGAGAGGCGTGATTTGTCGCTCACATGATAATGCATCTAACGAGTGCCCTAAGGTCGCTCCAAGACATTTTTGGGTAAAAAAAAAAAAAAAAAAAAAAAAAAAAAAAAAAAAAAAAAAAAAAAAAGACGTCACTACTATGACGTCACAAGAATGACGTCATATCAGTGATGTCACAGAAATGACGTCATATGTGTGATGACAGACTCCTTGAGGTGACCATAGGGCTTGGAGCGAAGATTTTTGAAGAGGGTCCATAGGAACTTGGCGTTCCGTGTGTGTGTGTGTGTGTGACATGGACGGGAGGGGGCGGGGGTGGAGGAGGGGGGGTTGAGACCAGATGACAAATAGATGTGACCATGCCGGTGATGATGATAGTGGGATTGCAGTCTGGGTTGTGATATATGGTGGGGCGGAACTCGGGGCGGGGCACCACGGCGACAAGGGAACAGGACACGAAGGGTGATCCGGGGTGGGGGTTGGGGGGGTGAGGGAATAAGTGGTGATGATAGTGGTGGTGTTGAGGGAATAAGTGGTGATGATAGTAGTGGTGGTGAGGGGGTAAATGGTGGTGGTGGTGGTGGTGGTGGTTTGGTGGTGGTGGTGGTGGTGGTGGTGGTGGTGGTGGTGGTGGTGGTGGTTTGGTGGTGGTGGTGGTGGTGGTGGTGGTGGTGGTGGTGGTGGTGGTGGTGGTGGTGGTGGTGGTAGTGGTGGTGACGACTATGACGACGACGCAAATAACGACGATGATCAAATGCAACACGAAAAATAACGAAGCTGAGGTAATGGAAGGAACAACACAAAAATAACACAAATATTAATACACTAAATACAAATAACGCTAACGTTATAACCCACACAACAGAAGAAGAAGGGCGAGTTAGGCTAAGCGTTGTCTTGACCTTTCTATGTACAGCCACGGGCAAAAGTTTTGACCCACTGTGTGTTTTTCATAACACAAAATTCAAATTCTTTGTCTTACATTTTTTTTTTTTTTTCTATTCTGGAAAAATAACCTAACTGTATGCTAAATACTAAATAGGAAAATATTTCATGTACTGGACAGAAAAAAAAATAATATTGACGTTAAGAACTGTACCGTGGATCAAAACATTTGCTTACGACTTTACATATTCATTTACATACACGACTAACTTCTATATATATACACATAGGCTATATAGTTTCAATCAAAAGTACATATCATTCTTTAACTTTTCCTGTTTGTAAATATTATTTATTCTGTGTGTTATGATCCCATGTGTCTTTTTTATGACGTATTTGCTAATCTCTTTGATACCAGAGGTTAATAAAATCGCCTGGTGACATCAGGAACAGTATCACTCAGACGGGAAGGGGAGAAGTTACTACTCTTATCTTTATTATCATAATTATTACAATTATTTTCATTTAACTATTTTTGTATAAATTAATTTAAATATTATTTTCTTCTTTGGGATACTAGTGACAGGGAATTTCTTTTTTCAGTTATTCATACTTATTCTGTTTATTATTGTTATTATCTATTTATTTTATCTCCGTTTTTATTTATCTTATTAGCATTAATTCTATTTTGTCTTGTTTTACCTTACATTGTTTTATTTTGTCTGTTTCTTTCTATTTTATTTCAATTTGTTTATTTTACTCTGTTTATCTGTACTTTTATTTCATTTATTTTTTTCTTTTGATTCCATTTCCGTTCATATGGCTTTATTGTATTTCATCTTATTCTATTCTATTATAATTCATATTTGATTTGATTTATTTTATTCTATTTTATTTTGTTTAATATCTTTATTCTATATCTTTTTATTGTATTATATTTTATTTCATTTATTTTATTTTATTTTATTTTATTTTTATTTATTTATTTGTTTATTTATTTATTTATTGTATTATATTTTATTTCATTTATTTTATTTTATTTTATTTTTATTTATTTATTTGTTTATTTATTTATTTATTTATTTTTTACATTCAAAAGATACCCTGACAAAGCCGTCTTTCTTTGTCATTTGAGTATCAAAGTATATAATTCCTTGTTATTGTTGTTGTGGTTGGTGGATTGCCTCTCCGCCTCCGCCAGCCCCCCCCTCCTCCATGTAATGGGGGACAAACTCCGAACGACGCCTGGCCCGACAATGGGCCCATTGTCCACAGACTGACAAGCCTTATGGGGCGCTGTTAATGGGGTACGATGAGACCTGTTATGAAGTTTACATTTCAATTTCAGCGGCGTGGCTGGCATGCTGAAGCTGAAGTTCAGATCAAGGGGGAGGAGGAGGGAGGAGGAGGGAGGAGGAGGGAGGAGGAGGGAAGAGGAGGGGGGGGGACTGTGATCTTGCTTTGGAGATATGCTGCCGGCACTCTTCTTGAATGCTTGTTCGTTTTCTTCTTCTT
>NC_134792.1:30491034-30496034 GCF_046742065.1 Oratosquilla oratoria
TTTTTTTAATCATATTAATTTTTGTCACAAAATGCCAATCGTGTTAAGGGGACACTACAGTAGTGGCGTGTTACCCCACCATACCCCTTTAACCTTAGCCAAAATAATATTCTTTTAATTGAATATAGTTATCCAAGTACCTGGAGTGATAGGATATCAGAATTTATTATGGTGGTCTATCTCCAAAACCCTAGGAGTTCGTGAACAAACAAACAGACAGACAGACAGAAGCTACTATTTTATTATAGTAGATATGTATATATACACACACAGACTCACATACATACACACACACACACACACACACACACACATATATATATATATATATATATATATATACATGTGTGTGTGTGTGTGTGTGTGTGTGTGTGTGTGTGTGTGTGTGTGTGTGTGTGTGTGTGTGTGTGTCTGTGTGTGTGTGTGTATGTGTGTGTGTGTCTGTGTGTCTGTGTGTGTGTGTGTGTGTGTGTGTGTGTGTGTGTGTGTGTGTGTGTGTGTGTGTGTGTCTCTGTGTGTGTGTGTGTGTGTGTGTGTGTGTGTGTGTGTGTGTGTGTGTGTGTGTGTGTGTGTGTGTATGTGTGTGAGTCTGTGTGTGTATATATGCATATCTACTATAATAAAATAGTAGCTTCTGTCTGTCTGTTTATTTGTTTGTTCACGAACTCCTCCTAGGATTTTGGAGATAGACCACCATAATATGTATATTCTGATACCCTATCACTGCAGGTACTTGGATAACTATATTTAATTAAAAAAAATATTTTGGCTAGGGTTAAGGGTTAAAGGGGTATGGTGGGGTAACACGCCATTAATGTAGTGTCCCCTTAAGAGTCCATACTTAAAGTAGGTATCATTTGTACTTCTGTACTTGTCCCCGATACTTTTGAAAGAGTCGAAAGGGCAATTATGCAGTTATCCCAGTCAAATAGAGCGTGTAATGACCGACGTCGCCAGGCGATTTTATTCGTCTTTGGATGGCCGTCGGAGTGAAATGGTGTCAGAGTTGGTAAATTGGAAGAAGGAGACTCAACAGTGAACTGGAAGAAACAATCATAGGTATAATTACGGAGACGTGAGTCTATGAGTTTTATGAGTTTTTAATGAGTTCCTCGTCATTCGTTCCCACATTCATAAATGGACTCGCATTGATGGTGTCGTTAGTGTATTCATTTATTTCTCTTTCTTCACGAGTCGACCATACGATACTATTTTGTTTCATTGAATTATATTTCATTTTATTTTATTTCATATTGTTTTATTTTATTTTTCACATCTCCGTCCGTCCTCCACAATACGAATGAATATTAACAATATTAGTAAACAGATGACTGTATTTTCTATACAATAGTTGAATCACAACAGAAGAATATTTATTTTTGATTGTTAACCCCTTCTTGCTCTGCATGTTTGGGCTCCTTTGGATGATTAAAATCGGCCGGCGGCAACTGGAATTGAGTTGCAAATCATCGTTAGAAGGTAAAGGGTAACTCGACCACGTGGCACCAAAAACAAGTCTTGGGAAGTATTTTGCAGGTTTTCGTAGTAAGGCCTCCCACTCCTCCTCTCTCCCTCTCACTTCGTCTCTCTATCTCTCTCTCTGTCTCTCCTTAGCTCCTCTCTCTTCCTCCCCCCTCTCTTTCTCTCTCTTTCTCCCCCCCTCTCTCTCTCTGTCTCTCCTTAGCTCCTCTCTCTTCCTCATCTCTCTCCCTCTCTCTCCTCCTCTCTCTCCTTCCCTCTTCTGCCATATTCATTTCTGTCTTCACTTACTTTATCCGCCTACCCACCAGTCTGTCTGTCTGTCTATCTGTCTGTCTGTCTGTCTGCTTGTTTGTCTTTCAGTCTGTCTGTCTGTCTGTGTGTCTTTCACAGAGTGGGATCAACATCAGGGAAACGTGCCACACTAGCATTTTCAAACGCGGCGGTTCAGTTACAATGTAAATCAATGGAGGTGTTCACGCACAACCGCGCAATTTTTCCTTGACAATGCGGCACCGCCGCTGTTTCCGCGCAGCTCAAACCGCTAGTGTGAACAGGGCCTAAGTGTCACGGAACAGTCGCTGGTTTGATGCAAACACATACCACCGATAACCCCAAAAGACGTCGTTACTTACACCAGGAGGCGCTGAGTAACTGCGGTCGAAGCCGTCACCTTTGCACTTTTATGCGCTTTGGGGACTGTTGGGGCAGGGAACAGTCCCTGCTGGGAATGAAGAGAAGTGCGGGATTCGTACACACAGTTAAGCAAATGCGAAGCCAGCACGCTTCCGATGACGCTACCATCGGAAACATCACTTTATGCTTTGAGTGAAATGAGCCCGTGGTACTATTGGGCAATGCCAATCTTACGAAGGACTTTCAAACGTGATCCAAAGTGTTATGCACTACACAACGAAACCAAGTGAAGCTATCTATGACTTCATTGTCTCTACTCCGTGCATGGACAGATTAATCTGCATCGTCCAGTAAGTCTCCAAATGCTTAGAACAAGAGTCGGCAACCTCTGACACGTGACCTTGGCAGGCCAACTGGTTTTGAAAACTTGTCATAGCATCAGAAGATAATATGGTTACTTCTAGTAAGCAAAATGTGACGACAAAAGCTCAAACTAAAACCAAATCGTCGAGGAATTCATGTTCACTGGCATCCCCACTATAGTTAAACGGTGAGTATGAATTGGCATTAACTTGCGCACTAGGAAGCACCGTTGGCACTACGGGTTCTATACATCAAAGAAACTGGCACCCTCTCTTCTAGAGGTTGCCCACCTCCCTGGCCTAGATCTTCGTCTTGGTCTTGGAGGTAATCCAAGTGGTCTCGAAGTAACTCGAAGACAGCAACCAGAACCTCCAAAGACTGAGCAAGAAGGACAGCATCATCGGCAGAGGGTCGGTGACCTTAGCCAGTTGATAATCCGGAGTGACACTGATCGACAAC
Organism: Oratosquilla oratoria; assembly: GCF_046742065.1. Lineage (NCBI taxonomy): Eukaryota > Metazoa > Arthropoda > Malacostraca > Stomatopoda > Squillidae > Oratosquilla > Oratosquilla oratoria. The sequence continues at coordinate 30,493,972 of NC_134792.1, forward strand.
TCTGCCTGAAGGGCCATTTACACGTTCAAACGGTTTGTCAAACAAGTGTTTGAAGTGATGTTTGACCCTGTGAGTGGGGTATTTAGTTTTCAAACACGTTTGTCAAATGCGTTTGACAACCAAATACCCCCATTCACACGGCCAAACATCACTTCAAACACTTGTTTGACAAACCGGGTTTGACAAACCGGGTTTGACCGTGTAAATGGCCCTTAATACTCAATCTATGCAGGCGTTGAATAGTGATGGGGAGAGGACACACCCCTGCCTCACCCTGAATTAACGAAAATAAAAATAATAACAATAAATAACTAAGTCAATAAACCAACTCACACACACACACACACACACACACACACACACACACACACACACACACACACACACACACACACAAGGAGGCGAGATTTTTCTCTTCATAAGATAATCGAGTGAAGAAAAAGTAGTTACATGAAATAAAATCAAATAAAGTAAAATGATACTAAGTAAAATGGAATATAATAAAAAATAAATAATCAAACTAGAATAAAACAAAATAACACAAAATAAAGCCATATAAAATAGAATAAAATCTAAATGGAAAATAAAATAAAATAAACACAGACACATCCGAAACATACAAAGTCGAGGAAAGGATCCTGCTGGAAAGAATTCTACTTCTATCCCTGTTAACCCCGTCGTCGTTGACATGCCTTCAGTATGAAAACTTAACACATCTGTCAGCCTCAAGATGAACTGTAAAGTAGACGAGAATAGGAAAGATGAGCGTATTGAAGGGATGAAATGAATGCCAAACAGAATACGACATTTGATGCAATAATGGAATTATTTGTCTTTAGGTCCCTTCCCACTGAATGCGGGATGCTTCTTCTCGTGATATTAAGTTAGGTGAGGTTGGGATAGGTCAGATTACGTTAAGCTAGGCTAAGCTAGATTAGATTAGGTTAAGTTAGATTAGTTTAGGTTAGGTTCGGTTGGGTTATGTTAAGTTAGGTTAGGTTAGATTATGTTAGGTTAGGTTAGGTCAGGTTAGGTCAGGTTAGGTTAGGTTAGGTTAGGTTAGGTTAGGTCAGGTTAGGTTAGTCTAGCTTAGGTTAGGTTAGGTTAAAGGTCAACTGAGAAAGTTTTCAAAGAGGTAGTGAATATTTGCTAGATGTATAGCTTAGTCACTTTTTTATAAAATAATGCAAAAATAAATCCTAATTATTACGCAATGTGATAAAAAGGCCTATCAAAATATTGGTAGCAGACGAACTTGTCCTTCGCCTATCTTCGGCTGTTCTCGTAAGGCTCTATCGGCTGTGACGTAAATACTGCTGTTTACATTCTGATACATGCCATATGTGTGCACTATGAAATGCCGTGCTGCGCTGTCAGCTTCATCAGTGATCTGTCATATTTCGTGTGTTAGCAAGATCTTATCAAGTATTTAGTTTGAAAATGGTTTATTGTGTCGCCGGAAATTGCAACAGTGATTCGACGAAACTTTCTGCTGCGGATGGACTTCATTTTTTTTTTTTTTTTTTTTTTCCAAAAGATCCTGTCGGCAAAAAAAGATTGGATCCCTTGCTGCAGACGGCACGAGTCATGAAAGCCTAGATTAAAAGCGAAACTCTGTTAAAAGAAAAAAAAATCGGAAAAAACAGTGCTTTCGGGACCCTAACCTTGCCGAGTCACTAGGAATTAGCATGAAGCCCATTCTTAAAGAAAATGCAACACCGACAATTTTTGTCATCAACAAGACCCCAGGTTCGGCAAGCAAACGCCGTCGAAGGAGGACTGCTATTGAATAAAGGCAACGCCTGGAGGTATGTGTATTAGTCTGTATTATGTACAGAGCCTTTACATGCCTAAGTACCGCCCCGAGGGCAAAGTTGTTATAATAATAATAATAATAATAATAATAATAATAATGATGATGATGATGATGATGATGATGATGATGATGATGATGATGATGATGATGATGATGATGATGATGATGATGATGATGATGATGATGATGATGATGATGATGATGATAATGATAATGATAATGATAATGATAATGATAAAATAATAAT